>NC_139990.1:8213544-8237613 GCF_964263955.1 Coregonus lavaretus | reverse complement strand
AGTGGCTAGCTTCAGTGGTGCACATGTACAATACATGCAAAATATGCCATAGAATTATGTTTAGCTGTTGGTGTCTTAAGAGCATCACATCACTACCTTTACTTCTTCAAAAAGGTAACTTTGCAAACACCGAAGAGCTGTAAAAAAAAATATATAATAATAATAACCAACTGGAAGTAGGTCCAACAAAGTTGTAACTGTCCTCTTATTGCTTCTAAGTCCTGAAAACATCCTCGCATTGTACATTTTGGTGTTAAAATTAGAACACTGAAACTTCTCTGCCTCACTTTCTCTTTCTCTTTTCTCTAGGAGATCCTTGGGTCCAAGGGCCTGGCAGAGAAAGTAAGTCTCAAACTTTCCCGCTCTCTCTCTCACACACACACACACACACTTTATCCTGTATTACTGAAAAAGCTGAGGAGAGACTTTCGCCACGTGTCAGTTGGCGTCCAATCAGGAAGAAAATATGTAGGCAACATGAGCCAATCAGAGCAGAGTATTTTTTTATACAGATTAGGACAGGGGCTGGTGACCCAAATACCAGGTCAGTTACTTGTACCATTTGCTGTACTCCAAGAACGGGGAGAGAAGGAGCGCAACATCGGGAGATGAGACGGTGTGACACACACACACACACACACACATACACACAGACACAGCTCTGCTACTGACAGTGGAGTGATATACACATCATTCATTATACTGTATACCCCGGCTCTGTGGGGATTTGCTGTACTGCTTCCTATTAATTTTGTCATTCTCCAACAATAGCAGAATTCTGTTCATGAATTGCATACAAAACTCCAGACACTTCATTATTGCATTCCATGGTGTGCTTACTATTATCTTACTAATCTCCCATGGCACAGTGTAATGTAGGATATGCAACCACTGAATATAATGAGACAGAATGATCTCTCTCTATTGGAAGAGTTTCACAGATATGAACCCACGCTGTTAGTAGTGTGTGTGTGTGCTTGCGTGCGTGCGCACGTGTGTGTGCGTGTGTGGGTCGGGGAAAGTAGGTAGGATGTGTGCTAGGTGTGTGTGGAAACATCAGGACTGGTTCGACGAAAACTCCACGTACATCTCCACCCTACTTAACAGCAAACACAAGGTACATAAATCCACACTCAACAACCCTACTTTTGAGGCCCTCAAAAAGCAATGGCAAGAGCAGCAGAGGGTGGCACAGAGTGCTCTACGACATCTACAACATGAGTGGTGGAGCTCCAAAGCACAATAAATCCAATCTTGTGCGGACATGCACAACTTGTATTATACCCTGAAGACCACCCATGGCCTAAGAAGTTGCTTTCTCTGTCCCCTCAGAAGTGCAGGACCAAACTAAGATAGTCCAGAGGTGAGGTGAACACTTTGAAGCCCTCTTAAACCAGCCAAACCCAGTTGACTACTCAGACCTGGAGGAGCTCCCAACCCTGCCCATCATCCAGAGCCTTGATCTCCCACCCACCTTTTCTGAGGTCTGCACCGCCATCAGGTCACTGAAGAATAACACAACTCCTGGACCTAACTTCATCCCTGCTGAGATCCTAAAACAGGGGGGCTATCTCTGTACCAGAGCAGTTTGCCTGTTCATCTCTGAGATATGGAGACAAGAGAGCAGCTCCCATCAATGGAGGGATGCAAACATTGTTACCATATACAAAAATAAGGGGGACAAATCCATCTGTGGCAACTGCAGAGGCATATCCCTCCTTGCAGTTGCTGGCAAAAGTCTTGGCGAAGTTCATGCTCTGCAGACTCATCGACACCATCACTGAAGACATGCTACCGGAGTCCCAGTGCAGCTTCAGAAAGAACAGAAGCACGGTGGACATGATCTTCAGTGCACACCAACTGCAGGAAAAGTGCTGTGTACAGAAACAAGACCTGTTCATGGCGTTTGTGGACCTCTCCAAAGCCTTTGACACAGTACACCGTGAACTCATTTGGAAGGTCCTACTACTGTATGGCTGCCCTGGGAAATTTGTGAACATCTTGCATGAGTTTCCATGAAGGGATGATGGCCTGAGTAACAATTGGCAGTCAGGAGTCTGAACCCTTTGGAGTTGGTACTAGTGTGAGGCAAGGGTGTGTGCTTGTGCTGGTCCTATTCAATGTCTTTCTCCTGTGTGTCACAACACTCCTGCACAAGGACATGGAAACAGAGAGTGGTGTGACCCTGGACTTCAGTTTGGACGGGAACTTCTTCAACTTTAGGAGGCTCCAAGCTGCCACAAAGCTCAAATCTGAATGCGTACTTGACCACAGCGGCAGCTGTGAGAGCACACAGCAGAATGGGGCTGTCTGTTAACATCCCAAAAACAGATGTCCTACAGTATGTCAATATTCATCTGATCCTCTGCCTGAAACCTCTGAATTATCCATCTCAGACTCCTCACTGGCCATTGTACAACACTTTAAATATCTTGGAAGCATCCTCTCGGGAGACTGCAACATCGAAAAAGGATATCCAGAATCGAGTCAAACAGGCCTCATCCTCGGCTAAGGAAGAGGGTATTTTACAACAGCAACCTGCACCTCCACAACAAAGTTGCAGTCTTCCAGGCAGTGTGTGTATCTACACTCCTTTATGGATGTGAAACATGGGCAGTCTACAGCCGACACTTAAAACAACTGGAGTCCTTTCACATAAAATGCCTTCAACGCATTTTGAAAGTGACCTGGCAGGACCGTGTTCCGCACTCAGAGATACTACAGAGAACCAACTGCAGGAACATTGAGGCATCCATCACACACCACAAGCTTAGATGGCTCTGCCATGCCATCCATTGCCAGAGGATCGCAGAAAAAGTGGCTAAAGGACCAACTGAAGACATCACTAAAGAACCCTGCCTCCCTCGAGACTGTTGCTGTGTACCGTTCCACCTGGCGTGGCCTCTGCCATCAAGGAGTGCAGTTGGACCGAGGAAAATAGGACTGGACGAAGCGACAGAGAAGACATGTGACCATGCCTGTGCTGGCCTCAACGTGACAGGCCTTTGTGTGCTCTGTCTGTGGCAGACAGTGTGCATCCCACATTGGATTATACAGTCCTCAGCGAACCCACAAGAAGTAGTGGAAGTCATCATGGGATACGATGGACTACCTTAAGCAAAGTAAGAAAGTACTTGAGTTCATACAAGTCTGCGTGCGTGGGTGTTTGTGTTTGTGTGCATGTCATGCTAATGGGTTGAGGTAGTTTGATAATGGTGTCAAGGCAATAGAGATACATACCATTATTATTAGCTTGGTAGGAGGGTTACCATGATGATTCATCTACATAGTGCAAACCACACTGGATAGGTTGACTTGGGACCTTACCAAAGTCTTCCCAAAACACAAATGGGGAACAACCAAACTTGTCCCTACAGATAGCTAATAACCAATATATATCCATATAATCAAATAACTACCACCGTTAGCATCAAAGACTTGGTTTGGCTTGTCTTGGCTTTTAGAGAGAGAGAGAGAGAGAGAGAGAGAGAGAGAGAGAGAGAGAGAGAGAGAGAGAGAGAGATTTGAGTAAAAAAAAAAAGATATTGGCCCACTAGTTACATCATTAAAAGCACAAACTTACTTCATTTTAATAGACCTAGAAAGTTAGAACCAAGCATCCCTCCTCTTCCACTGTACATAGGACCCCCGACGCCCCACACCCCTACAAAATCCCCCAGACGGTTCACTAGCCCCCCAATATACATGCTCCCTCACCAGCCCCAGTAGCACAGCTCTGGGGGCTGTACACCCCGCCCCCTGCATAGCATGTTTCCTGGTCTTCCACATTGCTGTTATTGCCTGCCTCAACAGGTACTAGGCAGTCCCTTCGCCAGTTGGCTACGATATACCTAGGCCGTTCAACATATAGGCCCAGACTCAGCTCCTACCCTAGGCCTGTACACCACCCACCCAGGACAGAAAACAACCCTACCAGCCTGGAACATGAAAAAAACAGATGCTGCACTGTCTCCTCCTCCCCACAGAACAAACACCCCCTCCCCACTGATGGATCAAGGTGTGACACATATCTGTTCGTAGCGATAGCCCAGGGAGAGAGGGAGAGAGAGAGAAAGAGAGAGAGAGAGAGAGAGAGAAAGAGAGAAAGATATGATGGTTAGGAAACAGTGACTAGGCAGTAGGCACCGCGGGTGCCAACCATTGATGGAGTTGCAGTTCCAACACACTGTAGAAGAACCTTCTCTCTCCTCTTCTCTCCCTCCTTTCTTCTTTCCTTTAGCTCCCAGTCACACAAAATCAATATATATTAACTGCCTAGTGTGGTGTGAGGAGAGCCGGCTGGGCTGACACGCCGGGTGGTAGATGCTGTTTTAATTACCTTACTTCCGTTAGAAAAAACGTCACTTTTGCTATCTATTACATACACACCAAACTGCAGTGTGTGTGTGTGTGTGTGTCCGCCCGTGAGGAGCTACAGCTGGCCTGCACTCTCCAGTGATCTCCAGGGATTTTACAGTATCTATTGGTCAAATCAAATCAAATCAAATGTTATTTGCCACATGCGCCGAATACAACAGGTGTAGACCTTACAGTGAAATGCTTACTGATGAGCCCTTAACCAACAATGCATTTTTAAGAAAATAAAAAAAAGTGTTAAGAAAAAAATAGATATCAAACAAATTAAAATTACAAATAATTAAAGAGCAGCAGTAAAATAACAGTAGGGAGGCTATATACAGGGGGTACCGGTACAGAGTCAATGTGCGGGGGCACCGGTTAGTCAAGGTAATTGAGGTAATATGTACATGTGGGTAGAGTTAAAGTGACTATGCATAGATAATAAAAAGAGTAGCCGCAGTATAAAAGAGGGGGTGGGGGTGGGGTGGGGTGGGGGGGCAATGCAAATAGTCTGGGTAGCCATGATTAGCTAGCTGTTCAGGAGTCTTATGGCTTGGGGGTAGAAGCTGTTAAGAAGCCTTTTGGACCTAGACTGGGCGCTCCGGTACCGTTTGCCGTGCGGTAGCAGAGAGAAATGTCTATGACTAGGGTGGCTGGAGTCTTTGACAGTTTTTAGGGCCTTCCTCTCACACCGCCTGGTATAGAGGTCCTGGATGGCAGGAAGCTTGGCCCCAGTGATGTACTGGGCCGTACGCACTACCCTCTGTAGTGCCTTGCGGTCGGAGGCCGATCAGTTGCCATACCATGCGGTGATGCAACCAGTCAGGATGCTCTCGATGATGCAGCTGTATAACTTTTTGAGGATCTGAGGACCCATGCCAAATCTTTTCAGTCTCCTGAGGGGGAATAGGCTTTGTCATGCCCTCTTCACGACTGTCTTAGTGTGTTTGGACCATGATAGTTGGTTGGAACTTGAAGCTCTCAACCTGTTCCACTACAGCCCTGTCGATGGATCTCTGTCTCCCGAGAGGGAGGTGTGTGTGTGGTGTGTGTGCGTGTGTGTGTATGTATAGCCTATGTTTAATTATTTCTAACTACATGTGAGCGAGTGTGTGAGAGTGTGTGTGAAATGTTGGAGGCCCCCTCCCCAAACACCTGTCTACATCTCTTCAGATAATATTTAAATGGTGTAACAGTACCACTCTCTGGTCATTAGAGAAACTGCACCCTAGCCATTAAACTAGATGTGGATGTGCTTGACTTGGTTTGACTACAACGGTCCCAAATTGGTACTATGTGCTCTGATTGGTTCATACTTCCTATACCCTTTGATTGATTCATACGGCCTACTGTCTTCCTGATTAGATTCCACCACATGGCATGTCTCTCCTCGGCCTAATAAACAATACTACATCCAATCGAAAATCTATATATGATCTGTGACTACCTGAGGTTGGGAGCTGACTCTCCATTTTACGTTTGCTTGACTTTTTGCATTGAATTTGGCCTCTGCTGCTTTTAGCCTATTCTTTCTCAGTGCTCAACACGGCATGCTATCAAAAGCAACTTCATCTAAAGAGACAACCTGACTCAGACGTTTTTTAAGTCCCTTGGCTTTATTGACACAGTACATTACAAAATCAATTTGGCCATTTTTCGTTGCAACACTCAATCATCTAAGGAGCTGGCCTAGTTCTCTCTGCTTAGATGCATTAGAGGATATCTCACCATGAACTAATGTGATCTCTCTCTCTCTCTCTCTCTCTCTCTCTCTCTCTCTCTCTCTCTCTCTCTCTCTCTCTCTCTCTCTCTCTCTCTCTCTCTCTCTTTCTCTCTTTCTCCATTCCCCCTGTCTTTCTAGTGTGCTGGCTGTGTTCTTCTCAATGATGACCTAAACGTAAGTAAACGAAAGATGGAAGCTCTCATGTCTAGGGTCCTGTGTCTTGGTTAATCATGTCACATGACCTGGATTTGAACCTTTATTTAAAGCTTTTTCATCAAACTTTCCCATTTGTGTTTTATGTCAGATGGCCCAGCACCATCCTCAGTCAATTGCTTAGATTTTTGGCATAATTCTCATTTCTGGAAAAGGCTACAAATAAAGGTTAAAGTCCAGGTCATGTGACATGATTAACCAAAACACAGGGCCCTACTCATGTCGCACTGGTATTCCCATGAACAAAGACTTGAAACAGAGGACCGAAAAGAACAGACATATCCCCATCACACCCCCTTCTAAAACTGCAATAAAATGTCCTTCACATGGAAAATAATACTTATTGCAATGTGAAACAGTAGATTGTCCTCAAGCAACCAGAAAAGTAATTTGAAATAAAAAGTAAAATACCTGTGAAATGAATTTCAATCCAAAACAATATGTAGCCAATGCTGTTGAGGTATAAAGAAGCAGAAATGTAAAAGTGCCCTGTAGTTTCCCTCTGGCTAATTCTGAGACCATTTCAAGTGGAGTAATATCCAGGCAATAATGGACTTCTAGTATGATAGCTGTGTTCATGTTTGGTTTGTTTGTTTGTTTCAGGTGGCATCAGGTGGACACACTGGACAGCACGGAATGAAGGGAGAGAAGGGAGATCAGGTGAGATAGGAACACACACACATACTGCAAATACACACACAAACATGTACCCACACATCCATATGGAAATACTGAACACACACACACGTGGAGCAGCAGTGAGGATGTATCCGTAGGAGTGTGTACTCAGACTAATTGTGGTGGAATGTGTGACATCATCACCTGTGTCATCCAGACACGCTGAGACACACACACGCACACACATACACGTACACACACACACACACATGCTCACTGATCACCCAACCCCCCAAATACACACATATACATACACACACTGAATCTTATCAGCATTATCATCACACACTGAGAGTTTCATAAATTTTGAAATCACTGTCTCATTAGCAAAATTCTAATTATTTTAGCTTCACTTTCAAAATATTAATTTCTATCTGCATTGATTTTGTGATTTAGTGCCATACATACTGAGTTCAGCAAACTTATCACCAGACTTTGTCTTGCTCCCCCTCTTTCTTTCTTTCTTTCTTTCTTTCTTTCTTTCTTTCTTTCTTTCTTTCTTTCTTTCTTTCTTTCTTTCTTTCTTTCTTTCTTTCTTTCTCTCTCTTTCTTTCTTTCTTTCACTCACTCACTCTCTCTCTCTCTCTCTCTCTCTCTCTCTCTCTCTCTCTCTCTCTCTCTCTCTCTCTCTCTCTCTCTCTCTCTCTCCTAGGGTTCAGACTGCAGTGAATCTGGATCTGGTACAGTAAGTGTCTTGTCCATGTAAAAGACTGCATTAGCCCTCTGAGCTAAAGCCTAAACTATAGCTCGGGGAGCCAACACAACTCTTCAGGTTACTCATCACAGAAGCAAATAGGTCGAATAACCAGCTCTTCAAAATACTGCACTTACACTGAAACAGACCCATTCTTTGATTTAGCATATGCAGCCATGCAGGAACAATCACAACTTGTGGGTTCACCAACCTGAGATACATGGTTGGAACTCTGGGTTGAACACTATATTATTAAGTATAATGATTTGGCTTATTTTAGAATTTTAGCATGAGTTGCACACCCAAGCATCCCAAGCATTGCTCTTCCTGTCTGTCTGTCTATCTGTCTGAGTGTGTGTGCCCCCACTACTCTGCCATTAGCTCTGTAGCAGCTCTGTATTTAGAATGCTAATGCACTACAACAGAAGTCTGAATCACAAAATTAACTAATTGGCCTGTAGACTTGAACTTACCTCCCCTTTCAACATCTAGGAATTAGAAGATTACTGGAGTATAAATCATTTGTGTGTGTGTGTGTGTGTGTGTGCGTGCGTGTGTGTGCGTGTGTATGTATGTGTGTGTGTGTGTGCGTGTGTGTGTGCGTGTGTCTCATTTGTCTGTTTCTCAGTGCAAACAGGGACGCATGGGACAGAAGGGGGAGAAAGGCGAGTCGGTGAGTATCTCTTCCTGGAGTGCAGCTATTGTGTTGGGGGTCTTCAGTTCAGTGTAGTTTAGATTTGAGTACATTAAGACAGAGTATTCATTTGCAGAGTTTTTAGGCCTGTGTTTGTTAGTTTGTGTGTGTGTGTGTGTGTGTGTGTGTGTGTGTGTGTGTGTGTGTGTGTTTGTGTGTGTGTGTGTGTGTGTGTGTGTGTGTGTGTGTGTGTGTGTGTGTGTGTGTGTGTGTGTGTGTGTGTGTGTGTGTGTGTGTGGTCGATGTGTTATTTAGTATGCTCCATTGCTTCTGCAGAGTAGAGGTGAGGTCTCAATATTACTGCTGCTCATCAATCTTCCTGGTCTCATTCTGGTCCTCATTCTCTCTCTCTCTGCAGGTGCTGCCCGCGAACTGGGGAGACGCTGTCGGACACAAGGTACGTCTGGTAAACAACTGGCTGGCTGTCCTGTCTGGCTGGCTGGCCTGTGTGTCTGTCTGTCCGTATCACAGTGTCTGATGATGACTGTTTCTTATTTATTTATTTCTCCATCCCCCTTCTCTCTCTTAGGGAGATAAAGGACAGAAGGGAGATATTGGTCTCCAGGGACTATCTGGAACCCCAGGAAAGGATGTGAGTGGCTGCTTATCTCTATGACATCATCGCTATCATCACCATCATCATCATCATCATCATCACCTTCATCGCTTAGAAAATGGCAGAAAAATCATTCAAATATGTAGCCTGTTTCTGCATTCCACAATGGGTTTCCTATTATGTTGATGCTGAGTAGTTAGCAAACCGTAAACAACACTTCCTATTTCACTAGAATAAACAGCATGTGTCTGTCTTATAAATGCCAGGAACAGACGCCCACGCACTCACACTTGAACACACACACACACACACACACACACACACACACACACACACACACACACACACACACACACACACACACACACACACACACACACACACACACACACACAAACACTCCCACACACTCCCACATACACCTATCAGGCTAACAGAGGGTGTTTAGTAGAATTATACTGAATTACTCTTTAAAGCCTAGACTG
Organism: Coregonus lavaretus; assembly: GCF_964263955.1. Classification (NCBI taxonomy): domain Eukaryota; kingdom Metazoa; phylum Chordata; class Actinopteri; order Salmoniformes; family Salmonidae; genus Coregonus; species Coregonus lavaretus. The sequence continues at coordinate 8,228,211 of NC_139990.1, read as the reverse complement.
GTACTGATATCTATTCTGCTCTGCCCGGCGTCTCTCTGGGTGTTGTCTTCCTAATGGCTGCTAGATTAGACTGGAGCAACAAAGCCAGCAGAATCAATTCTGCCTCATTGACTGTGTTCCTCTCACACAATCTGGCTGATTCAGGCTGACTTAACCCCTTTCATCTCACCCATTCAGCCTAACATGGATACGCATGGAAAGTTTTACAGTGTGACGATAAAGAGGAATTTCAGTGTGAGTGAGGGGGAGTGAGTGTGTATGTGTGTGTGCTCTCAGGTTTCTATATCCTGTAGGCAGAGGTTTTCATACTGTTTAAGAAGAGCTAAGTGATGGTCTGTGTCTCTCTCTGCAGGGTCGGGCTGGATCCATCTGTGTGGTGGGACCCAAGGGACAGAAGGTACTCTTTAAACAGAGTAGCTAGTCTTTTTAAATGTAGTAGTATTTAACAATGTGTACTTCCATTGTATGTACACTGTACATTTCCATGTGCATTTAATGTAAACACATGCTTTTAGTGGCCCTCAAAATCGAACTGCCATTTTCTGTTTTGGCATCTATTTGAACTTTAACCTCTAGGAGCTTTTTTTCCCAGGGTACCTCTGGAAAGGTGGGGCCTGAGGGACTAGCAGGAGAACCGGGAAAACCCGGACTTCCAGGATTGCCAGGAATTGGAAAACCAGGCCTGCCAGGCCTGCCAGTGAGTAGTGTCTCTGCTCTGGAATTCTGTTCTATCTTTTCCATCCTCAGGTTTGAAGTCAGAGTCCTGTTATGATAACTCTTCATCCTCCAGTTGTCAGATGCTTTATGCACTGGGCAAGTTGGGGCTGGGTTTCGCAAGCAAAGAGAGGCTTAATATAGACTTTTGTTACCCTTGACTGAAGCCAAGAAGCATCTTCGAGGAGATGCTGTGTGTGTTAACCTTAACTAGAGCCAAGTAGCATCTTCGAGGAGACGCCGTTTGCGTCTGTTCTTGTTTGGCTCTGGTAGACAGAGGAAGTGAGAGACAGTTAGAGAGAGGGCTAGTTGCTCAGCACTCTTTTTTAATAGAGGTGTGTTTTGTTTTGTTGCTAGGGCACTCCTGGAGGACCTCCTGGATCGAAGGGAGAAAAGGTAAAAAATATATCTGAAAATTAATTCAAATCCAATTAAAACTCTGCTTAAAAACTTCCAAGGCCGGGGCCTCTCGAGTGACACAGCGGTGCTAGAGGCATCACAACAGACCCGGGTTCGATCCCGGGCTGTATCACAACCGGCCGTGATCGGGAGTCCCATAGGGCGGCGCACAATTGGCCCAGTGTCGTCCGGGGAGGGTTTGGCCGGGGGGGCTTTACTTGTCTCATCGCGCTCTAGCGCCTCCTTGTGGCGGGCTGGGCACCTGCAGGCTGACCTCGGTCGTCAGTTGAACAGTGTTTCCTCCGACACATTGGTGCGGCTGGCTTCCGGGTTAAGCGGGTGGGTGTTAAGAAGCGCGGTTTGGCGGGTCATGTTTCAGAGGACACATGACTCGAACTTCGCCTCCCGAGCCCATTGGGGAGTTGCAGCGATGAGATCGAAAAAGGGGGTAAAATAACAGAAAAATCCAAAGCCGCAGTTTGAACATTGAAGTACTGTATACAGATTATATTGTTTGATAAGAAAACATCCCACAACAAGACTTCTGTACATTTCTGGAATGTTACAACAGTTGTTATGGTTACTGTGTCCTGTTCCTCTCTTCTGTCCAGGGGGATTCTGGGACACCAGGGAAAGATGGAGAACCAGGAGATCCTGTGAGTACAGGATGCGTTCAGACCACAGTTTTGTATTCTAGTCAGTGTGTAATTTGAAATCTCATCCTCACTATCATGCTCTACTAAAATGTATTGCTGTTGTGTTTTCAGGGTCCTAGGGGTTCTGGTGGTGGTAAAGGAGATAAGGTGAGTTAACCCTCAGTCCTGGTTTGTATGTTAGGGTTAGGGTTAGGAGATATACTGCATGGATTGTGAATGTGTTTGTCCATCTCTGTGTGTATCAGGGCCAACCCTGTGAGGTATGTGTTGACGTTGTCCATCGCTCTGTCTATCAGTGCCAATCCTGTGAGGTGTGTGTTGACATTGTGTGTCTCTTTGGTTTTGTCCCTCTCAGGGTGACCCGTGTGAGATGTGTCCCGTCCTGTCTGCAGACCTGGGCAACACTGTGGCCCTCCAGGGGAAGACGGGGCCCAAAGGAGAGCCTGGTGTCCCTGGGATAGGAGACCCTGGCCTCCCGGTGAGATATGCAGCACCCCTAATGTTCATATAGCCATCAAGGAATTTGGTTTGCATGAGAAAATAATGTTCACTTACAGCTAGGAATGTTTAGAATCTCATCTTCTCTTCCTCTCCTCTTCTCTCCTCCCTATATCTCCTCTCCTCTTTTCTAATCATCAGGGTCTTCAAGGAGCAGATGGGAAGGCAGGAGACAAGGTACAGAGTTCCACCTGTTAATTTATATCTCATGTTTAATTCATGTGCTGTGGGAATGGGTTACATACAGTCACTAACTCACTTGTGTACAAACACACACACACACACACACACACACACACACACACACACACACACACACACACACACACACACACACACACACACACACACACACACCATACATACATATACATACACACCAGCATACCAAAGCACACAACTATAAATATATATAGGCAAACACAAACTGATCTGTTAGAGAAACCACATTAGACTAACCGATCTGTTAGGGATACCACATTAGAATAACTGATCTGTTAGAGACACCGCATTAGAATAACTGATCTGTTAGGGACACCACATTAGATATAGTTGACTAACTGATCTGTTAGTGACACCACATTAGATATAGTTGACTAACTGATCTGTTAGGGACACCACATTAGATATAGTTGTCTAACTGATCTGTTAAGGACACCACATTAGATATAGTTTACTAATGGATCTGTTAGGGACACCACATTAGATATAGTTGACTAACTGATCTGTTAGGGGCACCACATTAGATATAGCTGACTAACTGATTTGTTAGGGACACCACATTAGATATAGTTGAATAACTGATATGTTAGGGACACCACATTAGATATAGTTGACTAACTGATCTGTTAGGGACACCACATTATATATAGTTGACTAACTGATCTGTTAGGGACACCACATTAGATATAGTTGAATAACTGATCTGTTAGGGTCACCACATTAGATATAGTTGACTAACTGATCTGTTAGGGACACCACATTATATATAGTTGACTAACTGATATGTTAGGGACACCACATTAGATATAGTTGAATAACTGATCTGTTAGGGACACCACATTAGATATAGTTGACTAACTGATCTGTTAGGGACACCACATTAGATATAGTTGAATAACTGATCTGTTAGGGACACCACATTAGATATAGTTGAATAACTGATCTGTTAGGGACACCACATTAGATATAGTTGAATAACTGATCTGTTAGGGACACCACGTTAGATATAGTTGAATACCTGATCTGTTAGGGACACCACATTAGATATAGTTGAAAAACTGATCTGTTAGGGACACCACATTAGATATAGTTGACTAACTGATCTGTTAGGGACACCACATTATATATAGTTGACTAACTGATCTGTTAGGGACACCACATTAGATATAGTTGACTAACTGATATGTTAGGGACACCACATTAGATATACTTGAATAACTGATATGTTAGGGACACCACATTAGATATAGTTGAATAACTGATCTGTTAGGGACACCACATTAGATATAGTTCAATAACTGATCTGTTAGGGACACCACGTTAGATATAGTTGAATAACTGATCTGTTAGGGACACCACATTAGATATAGTTGAATAACTGCTCTGTTAGGTACACAACGTTTGATATAGCTGAATAACTGATGTGTCCAATTTGTAAGTAAAAGTAAAGTAAGTCGCTCTGGATAAGAGCGTCTGCTAAATGACGTAAATGTAAATGTTAGGGACAGCACATTAGATATAGTTGAATAACTGATCTGTTAGGGACAGCACATTAGATATAGTTGAATAACTGATCTGTTAGGGACAGCACATTAGATATAGTTGAATAACTGATCTGTTAGGGACACCACATTAGATATAGCTGACAGTCGGAAATGAATAAAAGGATGGTATTGAAGATTGAGAACAAAAATGACAAAGACTTTGAACCAAGTTCAGCTTGTTTAATACCGACCGGTCGTGGAAAAGAGCATTACAAGCATTCAATTCAACAAGTCTTTGGCTGAACACAGTATTCATGGAGAAGGCTCTCCCTTCTTCATCCTGTGGGCTGGTGCATGAAGACAAACATAAATCACATTAGGCTCCAATGTCTACAATGTATACATTGACCATCTGTTTCTTGCCTTAAGAAGGGGGGACATTCTAACAGCTAACATCCAAGTTCATATAAAGTGTGCTTATATCCCAAAATAGTGATTGTTCACTTAGCTTAAGAATAAGTGCTGTAGAACATGGTGTACTACAGCCACGACGTGCAAACTTAATATTTGTTTAACACATGATAACATACTACAGTGTACAGGTCCTCTTTGGTTCCATAGGATCGCCTGGCGTACTTCCAAGGGAATTGCATGTATGGGACATCCAAGACATTAATGTACAGGACATTAAGGCACAAACGGATGTAGATTATATACAAGACTATACATGGTCATATTCTACAGAGCTAACATTCTACAAGGATGACATACTAGCTGATCATACTATTCGGCTATATCCCTTCATGACTAGCTGATCTGTTTGGACACCACATTAGATACAGTTGACAAACTGATCTGTTAGGGACACCACATTAGATATAGCTGACTAACTGATCTGTTAGGGAAACCACATTAGATATAGTTGAATAAAAGATCTGTTAGGGACACCACATTAGATATAGTTGAATAACTAATCTGTTAGGGACACCACATTAGACGCTATACCTCAAAGGAAACATGCCTATTAGTGGGTGTTATCATTAACCTGTCTCCCTGTGATATATGTGTCTGTATGCTTGGTAGGGAGAGGCGGGGTCGGATGGTGTCAAAGGGGAAAAGGGCGATGTGTGTGCTGTGTGCCCCACCCTGAGTGAAATACCTGCTGCCAACCTTGTTGCCATGGAACAAACCCTGAAACTCAAAGGAGAGAGAGGAAAACCAGGGCTGGGACAGAAGGGAGAACAGGTTGGTGTGTGTTTTATTGGAAGGGAATGTGTGTGTGTGTGTGTGTGTGTGTGTGTGTGTGTGTGTGTGTGTGTGTGTGTGTGTGTGTGCGTGCGTGTGTGCGTGCGTGCGTGCGTGCGTGCATACGTGCATACGTGCATACGTGCATACGTACGTGCCTTCTGTGTTGTTTCTGTTTCTAACCTGGAAGTGATTTGTGTTAACTCTTGTTCAGGGGGAACCTGGAGTCAGTGGCCTGGCAGGGCTGAGAGGAGAGAAGGTTAGTGCTGAGTAGGGAACTCAATAGGGCACAGGATGTTTGAGGTAATGTAGTACCAAAAATACATTTTATACATAAGATAAAAGACTGAACATTTAGTTCAAAAGCCAGTTCTGTTGACATTACAGTTTCTCTTGTTTCCAGGGTAACGCTGGTGGCAAAGGAGCTGACGGTAGAACGGTGAGAGTGATCTTATGCATATGTTAAGAGACTCTTTATGACATACTTCTTTCTACATTCTTTATGTCCATAGTTGTCACCTGTTATGATAAAATGTATTTTTTTAAATACCTTTTTTTAGGGGGTAGGTCAGCTTTAATATTGCAGACAGATTGTGGCTTCCATCACTGTAATTGTCTGCATCATTTCCAATCACCCATATTTTGTGGGTAAATATATATATATATAAATTATACATTTATTTTGTTATATATTTTCCTTTATTATTTTCCCGTAACCCTACCCTCTCTAACTGGACAACAAAATGACAACAACACTTAGGCTTCTACTTCCAGCTTAAACATACAACAGTATATACATTTTACGGAAACAATATATTTTACAATAGTTATCTTTTGTTTGTTTTTAGTCCCATCTTTCAGCTCCACTCAACCCCTCCCATCTATCTCTGAACACCATTCAGTTTTGATTTCTATTTGCCATATATTTTTCAACGGTGCTGTGATGTTTCACAAAAGTTTGGAACCTTTCTATTCTCAAAGATATTGTAAATTAAAGATAACATTTTTTGCTAAAAGTATTATTATATTATTGATCGATTGTCTATGGCTTTTTAAATCACCCAGCAGTGCTATTTGCAGAGTTAGCTCCAGGTAAATGTTGCAATTCTTCAGCCATTCCTGAATCTGCGACCAAAAACAAGCTACATATGGACACTACCAAAACAAATGATCTAATGATTCTTTCTCTTCGCAGCAAAATCTGCAGAGCTGGGATACATAACATTCTATTTGGTTGCAAGAATTTTGTATAATCATTTAAATGGAAAACGTTTTGAATCCAGCATTGTTTTGTGTATCAGTTCTCTTCCCAACTATTTTGCAATCTACACTACCGGTCAGAAGTTTTAGAACACCTACTCATTCAAGGGTTTTTATTTATTTTTACTATTTTCTACATTGTAGAATAGTAGTGAAGACATCAAAACTATGAAATAACACATATGGAATCATGTAGTAACCAAAAAAGTGTTAAACAAATCAAAATATATTTTATATTTAAGATTCTTCAAATAGCCACCCTTTGCTTTGATGACAGCTTTGCACACTCTTGGCATTCTCTCAGCTAGCATCATGAGGTAGTCACCTGGAATGCATTTCAATTAACAGGTGTGCCTTCTTAAAAGTTAATTTGTGGAATTTCTTTCTTTCTTAATGTGTTTGAGCCAATCAGTTGTGTTGTGACAAGGTACGGGGGGTATACAGAAGATAGCCCTATTTGGTAAAAGACCAAGTCCATATTATGGCAAGAACAGCTCAAATAAGCAAAGAGAAACGACAGTCCATCATTACTTTAAGACATGAAAGTCAGTCAATACTGAACATTTCAAGAACTTTGAAAGTTTCTTAAAGTGCAGTCGCAAAAACCATCAAGCGCTATGATGAAACTGGCTCTCATGAGGACCGCCACAGGAATGGAAGACCCAGATTTACCTCTGCTGCAGAGGATAAGTTCATTAGAGTTACCAGCCTCAGAAATTGCAGTCCAAATAAATGCTTCACAGAGTTCAAGTAACAGACACATCTCAACATCAACTGTTCAGAGGAAAAATGTGTGAATCAGGACTTCATGGTCGAATTGCTGCAAAGAAACCAATACTAAAGGACACCAATAAATAGAAGAGACTTGCTTGGGCCAAGAAACACGAGCAATGGACATTAGACCGGTAGAAATGTGTCCTTTGGGCTGGAGTCCAAATTGGAGATTTTTGGTTCCAACCGCCGTGTCTTTGTGAGACGCGGTGTGGGTGAACGGATGATGTCCGCATGTGTATTTCCCACCGTAAAGCATGGAGAAGGAGGTGTGATGGTGTGGGGGTGCTTTGCTGGTGACACTGTGATTTATTTAGAATTCAAGGCACACTAAATCAGCATGGCTACCACAGCATTCTGCAGCGATACGCCATCCCATCTGGTTTGCGCTTAGTGGGACTATCATTTGTTTTTCAACAGGACAATTACCCAACACACATCCAGGCGGTGTAAGGGCTATTTGACCAAGAAGGAGAGTGATGGAGTGCTGCATCAAATGACCTGGCCTCCACAATCGGGCCGCAGAGTGAAGGAAAAGCAGCCAACAAGTGCTCAGCATATGTGGGAACTATTTCAAGACTGTTGGAAAAGCATTCCAGGTGAAGCTGGTTGAGAGAATGCCAAGAGTGTGCAAAGCTGTCATCAAGGCAAAGGGTGGCTATTTGAAGAATCTCAAATATATCATATATTTTGATTTATTTAACACTTTTTTGGTTACTACATGATTCCATATGTGTTATTTCATAGTTTTGAAGTCTTCACTATTATTTTACAATGTACAAATAAAGAAAAACCCTTGAATGAGAAGGTGTTCTAAAACTTTTGACCGGTAGTGTATATGGCACAGCTGTCCATTTTTGGGTCCTTAAATAAAACGGGTATATTTTTTTGTTCATCACAATTTTCTTTAGCCAATTATGGTCTTTGATGCAGGGCCGAGAGACAAGGTCCTTACTTTCTCCCCCTTCCAATTGCATCTTCCATTTTTGCGGTAATGCTGCAATTAGTTTGTTGTAATTTTGAGTAGAGCAGACATTTCCATATATTTTTGCTAGCTGCATTTGTGACATAACTCCACCAGTCCTATTTTTGATATAATTTACAAAGATGATACCTTTTTTAAACATTAAAAAATATATATTTAGTTTTTTTTATCAATTAGTATATTTTAGTTTAACCATAATATTTGTTGTAATATTTGTTCTGTATTTTCTGGTGGATTAAACTGAAATTGCAACCAACTTTCTATGGCTTGTTTTAAAAATAGCAATATTTTTGTATAAACCCCTGAAAGGTTTCCTTCCTATCCGGCAACTGAATTAGGAAGGACGCCTGTATTTTTGTGGTGCCTGGGTGTATTGATACACCATCCAAAGTGTAATTAATATCTTCACCATTCTCAAAGGGATATTCAATGTCTGCTTTTTTTCTACCAATAGGTGCCCTTTTTTGTGAGGCATTGCAAAACATCGCTGGTCTTTGAATCTGTGTTTGAAATTCACTGCTCGTCTGAGGGACCTTACAGATAATTGTATGTGTGGGGTACAGAGATGAGGTAGTCATTCAAAAATCATGTTAAACACTATTATTGCACACAGAGTCCATGCAACTTATTATGTGACTTGTGAAGCACATTTTTACTCCTGAACTTATTTAGGCTTGCCATAACAAAGGGGTTGAGTACTTAATGACTCAAGACATGTCAGCTTTTCATTTTTTATTCATTTATAAAAAATAAACAATTATAATAATTCCACTTTGACATTATGGGTTATTGTGTATAGGCCAGTGACACAAAATCTCAATTTAAACCATTTTAAATTTAGGCTGTAACACAAGAAAATGTGGAAAAGTCAAGGGGTGTGAATACTTTCTGAAGGCACTATATGTATCTGTTAGGGCAAAGCTGGACCCAGAGGACCTAGTGGCAAGGATGGACTGAAGGGGATTAAGGTGAGAGGGTGGAGCTAACATACACTACTTCTAATACTGGGTTATGTCATCATGTTATGTGGTGTTTTGTTATGATATGTTGTGTTATGTTTTGGTATGATGTGTTGTGTTATGTTGTGTTTTGGTATGATATGTTGTGTTATGTTGTGTTTTGGTATGATATGTTATGTTATGTTGTGTTTTGGTATGATGTGTTGTGTTATGGTATGCTGTGTTGTGTTTTGGTATGATGTGTTGTGTTATGTTATGTTTTGGTATGATGTGTTGTGTTATGTTGTGTTTTGGTATGCTGTGTTGTGTTATGTTGTGTTTTGGTATGATGTGTTGCGTTATGTTGTGTTTTGGTATGATATGTTATGTTATGTTATGTTGTGTTTTGGTATGATGTGTTGTGTTTTGGTATGATATGTTATGTTATGTTATGTTGTGTTTTGGTTTGATGTGTTGTGTTATGTTGTGTTTTGGTATGATGTGTTGTGTTATGTTGTGTTTTGGTATGATATGTTATGTTATTGTTGTGTTTTGGTATGATGTGTTGTGTTATGTTGTGTTTTGGTATGATATGTTATGTTATGTTGTGTTTTGGTATGATGTGTTGTGTTATGTTGTGTTATGGTATGATGTGTTGTGTTATGTTGTGTTTTGGTATGATGTGTTGTGTTATGTTGTGTTTTGGTATGATGTGTTGTGTTATGTTGTGTTTTGGTATGATGTGTTGTGTTATGTTGTGTTTTGGTATGATGTGTTGCGTTATGTTGTGTTTTGGTATGATGTGTTGTGTTATGTTGTGTTTTGGTATGATGTGTTGTGTTATGTTGTGTTTTGGTATGATGTGTTGTGTTATGTTGTGTTTTGGTATGATGTGTTGTGTTATGGTTGTGTTTTGGTATGATGTGTTGTGTTATGTTGTGTTTTGGTATGATGTGTTGTGTTATGTTGTGTTATGGTATGATGTGTTGTGTTATGTTGTGTTTTGGTATGATGTGTTGTGTTATGTTGTGTTTTGGTATGATGTGTTGTGTTATGTTGTGTTTTGGTATGATGTGTTGTGTTATGTTATGGTATTCATGTAATGTGATTCTTATGATTCTTTTGACAGGGAGATCCAGGGATTCCTGGTCTGGAAGGCCCTAAAGGAGAGAAGGTGAAGTGTGTGTTAGTTTGTGTGCGTACATCTTTACACATGAAAGTATGTCTATGTCTACGTTTGTGTGTGTGTGTGTGTGTGTGTGTGTGTGTGTGTGTGTGTGTATTTAGCCAACAGTCCTAAGACAGTGTTTCTCCCCTCTACTCCAGGGTGCGTCATGTGGCGTGTGCCAGTCTTCTCCCTCTGAGGTGGGAAGTGGGACGTCCTTCGTCAAGGTGCTAGCGGGTGAACCTGGCCCTCCAGGGCCTGCTGGGCCTACAGGAGTGGGCACCGACGGCAAACAGGTGAGACCCCTCTACCTGGAGTGTGTGTGTGTGTGCATACTCTTATAGTTGTGTATCACTCTCACTCTCTGTCTTTTCCTGTCTCTTTGCACAGGGTGTACCAGGTCTTGATGGTCTAAGGGGAGAGAAGGTAAGTTCTTCATGACAGAGTTTTCTTTGTAAAAGTCTCTGAATAGAATTAAAAGATGCGAAGGGACAGTAATGTATTCATTCTCAGCTAGTGCCAGGGTATGTGACAAAGCCTCTGGGGAATTCAGTCCACCATAAATAACCTTGTTGCCTGCAGAGAAATCCAATCACATTGACTTAAATTGTGTCCCTTGGGAACTCAGTACCTTAGTTAACCTAATGTCCACAGAAAAATCAGTCTACCTTAAATAAGCCATTGAATAACCCAGGGAAATGAGTCTATTTTGAATATAGCCTATTGCGCCAGGGAACAGGCAGACCAGACCGCCTTGAATCATCTAATATCTCCAGGTACTTAAGTCCTCCTTAAATGAGCAGGTAGCCCTAAAACGACTGCAGAGAAATCAGACTACCGTATTTTCCGCACTATAAGGCGCACCGGAGTATAAGCCGCAGCAGCTAAATTGAATGATATTGAATGATGTGTACATATATAAGCCGCACTGGACTATAAGCCGCAGGTGTTTTAATGTTTAATTACCATATGTAAGGGTTCGTGCACAGAGGAGATTGTCGGGAAAGAGACTAACTGTCTCGCTCTCGTAATGTCTGTCTGTCTTGCTCTCGTTCTGTCTCTCGTACCACTCTCGGTTCCACTTTTACTTTTGCGCGCTACCTGTTTCACTCTTTTCCGGCCTACAGCTTTTCCTGCTGGAGCCCGCCGCTTAAAGGTGGGGGGCGCGGACCGGTCATAGAGCCCATAGAGTTAAAGTTGGTGGACTGTAACCTGTAAAATCCATAGATTTAGTAGGTCTTCTAGTGGCCGTTAGCTGTAAAAATCCATAGATTAGCCGCAGCGTTATATAAGCCGCAGGGTCGAAAAATGGGAAAAAAGGCGCGGCTTATAGTCCGAAAATTACGGTACATTAGATTAACTCATGTCTCTGGGGTCCTCAGACCACCTTAAACCAGGCAATGTCATTAGGAAAATCTAGAAAAGCCTCCGGTCCATCCATAAATGAGTCCACCTTAAATGAACTTTAGGTACCCAGAGGGCTTGGTCCAACTTAAATAACCGTAGGCCCAATAAGCTGGGAAGTGCACTGGAAATTCAGTTCACCTTAAGTAATTGTAGGAGAACTGAGGAATCAGTCAGACCACCTAAAGTAATCATGAATCTGTAGCAAGACTGGCAGTTACAATACAATGCATGAATCTGGTATCACAAACCCAGATTAAGCCTATTGATAATTAGTCTTCATTCATAGACGTGGCTTAAATGATTTCTGGACTATAGTTATATTATCTTTATTTATGAATCTTCAAGGATGAGTCTCAGACCAGATCCATGTTATTGATTACAATGCATGTGTCTCTGTTGCTAGGGAGACCAGGGTGAGCAGGGAGACCAAGGATTGGCCGGAACCCATGGAACCCAGGGCCTGCCTGGAGAGCCTGGTCGGGATGGACTAACTGGACTGAAGGGAGAGAAGGTATGGAACACCCAACCAACCAATCAATGAGTCAGCCTGACTGGCTGGCTGTCTGGCTGGTTGGCCGTCTGGCTGGCTGTCTGGCTGGCTGGCTGGCTGTCTGGCTGTTTATCCGTACATCTCCCTCATCTGTCCAAGTATCTTATAACGTATCTTTATGCCTCTATACATTTTGAATCCAAGATCACATAAGCGTATTAAAGATGATGCTATAAAAGGAAGTTTATTAAATAAACTCAGTCTTCACCATCCTGTCTAGCAGATGAACTAACTAACTATCTAACGATCTAATTAACGAATTAACTATCTATCTATCTATCTATCTATCTATCTATCTATCTATCTATCTATCTATCTATCTATCTATCTATCTATCTATCTATCTATCTATCTATCTATCTATCTATCTATCTATCTATCTATCTATCTATCTATCTATCTATCTATCTATCTATCTATCTATCTATCTATCTATCTATCTATCTAACTAACTAATTATCTAACTAACCCAGACTATTCTCTCTCTTGTTGACTGTTGTTGTGTTGTATCTATCACCAGGGAGATGCGTGTGAGAGCTGTGCGCCTGTCTCTGGGGGGCAGGTGGGTGTAGGAGGGGTGCAGGGAGCCAAGGGCGAGAGGGGCGACCCCGGACCCCCAGGAGAGGGGAAAGCAGGGAAACATGTAAGTCTGCAGCATGTCTGGCCTTTGAGGTGTACTGTTTTACTCTACACATACATATGCTAAAACGTCATCCCTTCTTCTTTCTTTTTCTTCTCTATCTTGTCTTTCTATCTCTCCATCTACCAGGGCAAACCCGGTCTTCCCGGTGTCCAAGGGCCTGTAGGACCAAAAGGAAGCCAGGTACAGTATGATCATTTGGCATGCACACATACAGTATGATCACTTGTGCTGACTCATCGTGTGTGTGTCTGTGCTGACTCAGTGTGTGTGTCTGTGTTGACTCAGTGTGTGTGTCTGTGCTGACTCAGTGTGTGTCTGTGCTGACTCAGTGTGTGTCTGTGCTGACTCAGTGTGTGTGTCTGTGCTGACTCAGAGTGTGTGTCTGTGCTGACTCCGTGTGTCTGTGCTGACTCAGTGTGTGTGTCTGTGCTGACTCAGTGTGTGTCTGTGCTGACTCAGTGTTTGTCTGTGCTGACTCAGTGTGTGTCTGTGCTGACTCAGAGTGTGTGTCTGTGCTGACTCAGTGTGTGTGTCTGTGCTGACTCAGTGTGTGTGTCTGTGCTGACTCAGTGTGTGTGTCTGTGCTGACTCAGTGTGTGTGTCTGTGCTGACTCAGAGTGTGTGTCTGTGCTGACTCAGTGTGTGTGTCTGTGCTGACTCAGTGTGTGTGTCTGTGCTGACTCAGTGTGTGTCTGTGCTGACTCAGTGTGTGTCTGTGCTGACTCAGTGTGTGTCTGTGCTGACTCAGTGTGTGTGTCTGTGCTGACTCAGTGTGTGTGTCTGTGCTGCCCCCGGTAGGGTGACCCAGGAGTTGAAGGAGTGGGCATCCCAGGACCTCAGGTAAGATTTTGTTTTATCTTCTAGGTCAGGCGTGTCAATCTCATTCCATGGAGGGCCTAGTGTCTGGGGGTTTTAGTTTTTCCTTTCAATTAAGACATAGACAACCAGGTGAGGGGAGTTCCTTACTAATTAGTGACCTTATTTCATCAATCAAGTACAAGGGAGGAGCGAAAACCCTCAGACACCGGCCCTCCTTGGAATGAGTTTGACACTTGAACTAGGTAAACATTGAAGAGATCGTTCACCTCAAAATAAAAGTTTTGGTGGAGTTTTCAGATGCTTTCCCGTACTTACATTTTCTATTACCCACATACCCACTGGGCAAAAACTGGTTGAATCAATGTTGTTTTCACGTCATTTCAACCAAAAAAATTCAATGTGATGACATGGAATCAAAGTGGAAAACTGATTGGATTTTTTAAAAGTCATCAACATAAGGGAATATCATATTTTTTTCACCCAACTTTTAACCTAAATGACATGGGGAAATGTTGAATTCACATTAGTTGACAGCTCAACCAAATGTAAATGAAAACTAGACATTGAACTGATGTCTGTGCCCAGTGGGTACCCACTATCCAACTGTTCAAAATAGATGTCAGGATTTATGTGGGAAAGTAATTCAGACACAATCCTCCCCACCTGGTTTAGTAGAGGTATCAGACTTTCCCATCTTTTAGCTGGAAATCATCTATCCCTGAATTACCCTGGTCTATTCTCTCTCCTATCCTGGAATTTAGCCTGGAATTCATTCTGGATCAACATGCTAATATTCCTTCTGGAACAGCATGCTAAAATTCCTTCTGGATCAACATTCTAACATTCCTTCTGGATCAACATGTTAACATTCCTTCTGGATCAACATGTTAACATTCCTTCTGGATCAACAT
>NC_139990.1:8198544-8211044 GCF_964263955.1 Coregonus lavaretus | reverse complement strand
ACCATCAGACCCACTGAACAGGACTAGGACTATTAATTAGAGCTACCATCAGACCCACTGAACAGGACTAGGACTATTAATTAGAGCTACCATCAGACCCACTGAACAGGACTAGGACTATTAATTAGAGCTACCATCAGACCCACTGAACAGGACTATTAATTAGAGCTACCATCAGACCCACTGAACAGGACTAGGACTATTAATTAGAGCTACCATCAGACCCACTGAACAGGACTATTAATTAGAGCTACCATCAGACCCACTGAACAGGACTAGGACTATTAATTAGAGCTACCATCAGACCCACTGAACATGACTAGGACTATTAATTAGAGCTACCATCAGACCCACTGAACAGGACTAGGACTATTAATTAGAGCTACCATCAGACCCACTGAACATGACTAGGACTATTAATTAGAGCTACCATCAGACCCACTGAACAGGACTAAGACTATTAAACTATTAATAGAAGACACAGTGGCGGAATAAATTCAACCACAACTTTGTTTCATCACAAAACTGGAGAGAAACATCTGTCCTGTGAAGTCCACAAAACATATTGCATCTAACAAACAGTTACATGACTTACAGCATGGTCAAGCAAGTTCATGTTTCCGACATTTTCGGACTACGAAACAACTATTGATTTAGAACCACGGAGAGTTACCCTAAGTCGCAAAGAAAACAGGAGCTACCTCCACTATTCCAGCACCATTTCAACTTCAATATCATCAAATCACCTATGCTTAGTCTAATACAGTGACAACTAAAAGATACCAAAGACAATTTAGTCCAATCAACTTAAACTAAATATGATGTGGCTGTCCATGTTACTGATTTCTGTGTGTATGTGTGTGTGTGTGTGTGTGTGTGGACGTGTTTAACTATACTTGTGGGGACCAGAAGATCAAGAAAAATTTGACCAACTGGGGACATTTTGTTGGTCCCCACAAGGTCAAATGCTATTTCTAGGGGGTTTAGGGTTAAGGTTAGAATTAGTGTTAGGGTTAGAATTAGGTTTATGGTTAGGGTTAGGAACTAGGGTTAGGTTTAGGGTTAGGGTTAAGGTTAGGTTTTTGGGTTAGGGTTAGGGTTAGGGTTAGGGTTAGAGTAAGGGTACTGGTTAGGGTTAGGTTTAGGGTTAGGGTTAGTGGTTAGGGAAAATAGGATTTTGAATGGGACTGAATTGTATGTCCCCACAAGGTTAGTGTGTGTGTGTGTGTGCGTGCGTGTGTGCGGGCAAGTAGAAAAAACATGTTGACTCACCCTACTTGTAGACAACACCAACGCCATCCTCCTCTCTTTCATGTTGCCGAAACAGTCTATAACTCTGTCATACAGTACACGCTTTTCGTTTTTGTTGTCATTCACTACCTGGCAAACATGCTTTCTCGCTAGCCTAACTTCCTTTCAACGATGTGCCAGGCCAGCCAGTTAACATAAGCATACTACATCTAGCTACATATTGAACTTCCGTCCTCTCAGATCAGGGGCACAATGTATGAATTTATGGTTGGATCAGAATTGCCATTGTAATCATTGGCCAGTACAGAGTATTAGGTAAAACCACAAGTCCAAATCCCTAGTGGCTAATTTAGGAAAGGGCCGATTTTAGCTAGCTAGCTAGCCACTGGAGGAAACAACACAATGAGATTCAACAATTGCATTTTTTTATGTAAATTATATTTTGCTTTTGATGTGATGTGGTTGGTGTGAAGCCAAATGAAAACTGGCTTCCCTTGACACTCACTCAGTTTAGCTCAACACTGATTGGCTATTCCTTAACCTTTTTTTTTATCAAGGGAGGCCAAATGCTTGCGGGCTTCCCTTGCATTCAATGCTACGGGCGGCAACAATATCATACTCTTTTTGAGCAGACAGCATCAGATAGATTGGGTACACATACTGAGACAGAGGGGCTCTGTTTCGCTCTCTCAGATGGTTTCTCCAGTGAGATACATTCAGCCTTTTGCTAATTGAAGGAAAATTATGAAACACAGAGAGACAAAATATATTATTTAGATTTTCGAAAGATACATTTATTTTATATGTTGTTTTTTCTTGGTCAATTTTTTGGGGAAGCCTGGCTTCCCTTGGCAGCCACTGATTATTTCACAGCTTCTCTGTGTGATCTATAAGAGGTCTGTGTTTTCTGGGTGCTTTTCAGGGTGAACCTGGAGACTGTAACTGTTTCAGCCCTCCATACGCAGGAACAGGAGGACCGGTGAGTATGGCTAGATCAACATGCACACACACACACACATCCACGCATACACAAACACATGCCTCAATGTAGTCATCTAAAATTTGTTTTGAGTTCAACTTCAGAGCAGTTATCTCTCCGAGTGCGGTGGGGGGTGCACATACATGCAGAAACACACACACATACACAACTCTTAGCTTGTTCTGAGTTAATCTACAGATGTATTATCTCTCTGCAGGGGACACACACGCTCGGCTCTCTTTTAACTGGTTTTGAGTTCATCTGTCAGTGTTTGTTCATGAACACATATGATCTGCTGATGATGTGCTCTGATTTTGACTACTCTTGCCTTGCAGGGAGCCCCAGGAACTCTGGGAGGAAACACTTGGCAGGTCTGATCTCTCTGTCATCTACTAGCCATGTCTGCCTCTTGATTTTCATTTGTGTCATTTGACTGAATATCAATTGAATATGTGTTTGTTGTTGAACAATTAGGCTACAAATGGTGCCTGTCAATATTGTGTTGTTCGCTCAGTCACTGGATGTGTTTGTGTTTGTGTGTGTGTGCCTGTGTGTGTGTTTGTGTGTTTGTGGGTGTGTGTGTTCCAGGGGCCTCCGGGACCACCAGGTCCTCCTGGTCCTCCTGGGCCACAGGGCTTCATCGGCATCACAGGACCCCAGGTAGGAGAGAGGGGAACGGGGTGGTGGGGTCACGTCCTATTGAATTGTATTGAATATAATTCAATTAACCCTTTACAACACACAGGCAAGGGGTACAGGAAGGGTCCTATAGCTCAGTTGGTAGAGCATGGCGCTTGCAACGCCAGGGTTGTGGGTTCGATTCTCACGGGGGGCCAGTATGAAAAATGTATGCACTCACTAACTGTAAGTCGCTCTGGATAAGAGCGTCTGCTAAATGACTAAAATGTAAATGTACTCCTTCCTTACCCATTCTTCTCTATCTCTATACATCTGTATCTCTCTAATGTCATTCATCAACATGAATGTACCTTGGCTGTTATATTTCTCTCTCTCTCACACACACACTCTTCTCTCTCTCTCCATTGTTCTCACTCTTGTTCCTCATCTTCCTCCACACTATGTTTCTATTCTATGTTTCCGTTAACTCTATGTCACTCATTTCCTTTTCACGTTTGGCTTGAATATTGGGTTCTGTCTTGGGCAGCTTGGGGTCGTGGCTAATGCAACTCTAAATGCAAATTAATACCAAATTAAAATAGCAAATTATTTTATTAATCTTACATTCATAATGTAAACATGTTACACAACTATTGCATAAATACAATAAAATGTAAAGTCAACCGTATTCATGTAATGAAGCTCTATGCTATTGTTAACCTTGTGGGCTGTAAATATATGTATTAATGGGAGTCTTTGTTAAATCATAGCACTGCTTTAAACATTCACTAACTCTTGTGGGAAGCTTTGGGAATGTTGAGTATTACTATCAAAATATGATACATTGGGATTGTTGGGAATATTGATGACAATCCCTTCATTTGAAGGTTTGGTTATAAACTCTTTATACATAGTTAAATAGTTATTTTAGCATTAGTACAATTATTATGAATTACAAAACCTTCAAATAAAGTTTTAGGAGAATATTTCCTCTGATTTTGTGGGAAATGTTCAATTGAAACTAATTCTCAACAACAGTTTACACATTTAAACCAGGTTAATGGGAAACGAAGATGTAATATTGGTTGATGAAGACCAGGCTGAGTTCACTGTGTAAGAAAATAGATTGATTTTTCTGAATTTGATGTTCATGTGTTCATCAAGCACCAAATAACTTTGTGTGCATAAATCAAATTTGCACACAAATATCCTTTTCAAATCAAAGCACTTAAAAAATATATATTGTTTGACCTCTTGCACAGTGATCCCTGCATGGTATTTAATCTGGTGTGTTTATAAAAAAGGAATTGACAAAATAATCAAACAATTTAAACCAAACATGAATCAAACTATTTAAATTAATTTAAATAGTGTTTTAAAAACTAGACAACGGAACCAAAAGAAACCAGGAAAGGGAGAACACGGGTGATTGGTTGTTCCTACAACCTCGAACCTGTAACCCCCCCCGACCATTGGTGGAGAGGGATGTGGCAAGCCTGTGATAGGCTAAAACCAGTTGAATCTCAGTTCCTTCTTTCAGGGTAACCCTGGCAACGATGGGGTACAAGGGCAGCCGGGTCTGCCTGGGAGAACTGTAAGTAAACAGACAGAAGGTTTGGAGTTACTTCCATTCCAATTCAGACACATCAGATTGAAAATCAAATTCCAGAATTGAGAAAAACAATCGTCATTGTCAGTGAATATCAATGGCACTTTCTGATTCTAGAATTGTAATTCATTAGCTGAATTGTCTAAATTGAAATGGATTTGACCCCAACCCATGCCAGACAAAGAAGGCGGGGCTAGATGAGTGCTGCAGCTTTGTGATTGGACGATGCAGGGAGGGAGGAGCCTGGTTGGGTTGTTGGTCTGTGTTGTGAGTGGAGCACTCTGGCAGAAGTTCATTGAGGATCTCTAGACTTTGGACATGAAACTATACAGTAGACACACCACGACTTAGTGGCAGTTAGAAAAATGAACATCTGGTTTAAATAGTTTAATGTCCTCACACTCAGCTCAAATACTTTTATTGTTGAAATGCACTTTCTGCCTTTCAGAAAGACTAACCATTGATTTGTGCCCCAAAAGCATGCATGCACGTACACACACACACACACACACACACACACACACACACACACACACACACACACACACATTGTTGGCATAGTGCCATAAATTCAGTGTGAGTGTGTGAGTGCAGCCATTAGTTTGAGTCAAAGAGCTTTGCTGTACTCTGTTGTTCAGCCTTATGCTGAGTACAGTAAGATCCTGCAGATCTGCTGTTGAGAGCACTGCTCTATGAGCTCTATTTTCCATGTAGCTGGCATCCATCTCAGCCGCCTGCCACACACACACACACACACACACACACACACACACACACACACACACGCAGGCACACAATCACACACACACACCGTCCCCACATTAATCAAACTACCCACAGTGGAAACTTGGCTTCACAAACACACACACACACACACACATTATACACACTCAAAAAGTGCTCCAGTCTTAACATCGGTAGACAGACAGACCCACCAGATCCTCTCTAGCTCCATGGCCCTGCCTGCATGTTATATGTCAATGGATTTAAATCACTAAACAGACTATTAAAACTTTTCACTCTTAGATACATTCTTAATTCACTCTTATCTTAATCTTAGCTAATAAAAACATATCTTTAAAACCACAAAACGTTCTTAGAAACGTAATTTAACAGACGAGTTAGTTGAATACAAATGAATCCATTTAAAAAGGATAAAATACCAATTTAGCAAAAGTACAGGATATATAAAGAGGAGTATATTGAAAGTATAAAGTAAATATCATTGACATATAATGATTCTTCTCTCTGAGAGATCCTGTTAATGCACACAGCCTTATTCTAACAAACCTAATGGGCTGCATCATGCTAGCTCAAATTAGCTCTTCTGGCTAATAACAACCGTTTGAACAAAGCCAATGGGTTTTAAATGGGTTTGAAATCAGGCTAAGTGCAATTCACAGGTTCACTCACTGTGTGAAGGGCCCCACTGCTCAAATGTGGCAGTATTGTACTGTGAGTGGGTTTCCTGGTGTGATTGGAGTGGTAAGAATGTTTCAGACCACCCATGTAGGTAAATCAATCAACTTTCAAACTCCCAACAATGAGCCCAATAAATGCCTGGATTTGAATACCAACGTGCTTTGAAAGACTTGCAAAAACACGCACAAATGTTGAACGTTTTGTGTCTCCTTGGGCAAATCTTAAATGGCACCCTATTCCCTCTAGTGCCCTATGTGCTTCTGGCCAAAAGTAGTACACTACATGGGGAATTGAGTGCTATTTGCAACTTCTGAACGGATCATTCATCAAATGTGGACTGTACTGCAGTTCAACACCGTTTGCACTGTGTCGACTGTACTTATAAATTATAATTGTATACCAACATTTTACTGGATGAACTTGCCCCTAGACGCTGATCTAAGATCAGTTTTACATTGGCAGCTGCCTAGTGGTTAAAGCTAGGATTTGTGTAGGATAAACTGATCTTAGATCAGTGCCTAAGGGCAACATCTACTTGGAGCCTTTTCCCCCCTCCCTCTCCTTTACATTTTACTCTCCTCTCCCCCTCTGACATCCCCCTCCCCCTCCCCCTCCCCCTCCCTTCCTCAGCACCTGAGGCTGCCTCAGGATGAGGACCCCAGTCGAGGAAATGGAAAGGTAAGACAGGAGGTAGGGAGGTGCACTCTGGGAAATAGAGTTCCCTAGTAGTGCTCTTGGATTGATATGCATGAGCTGCACTAATGTGATTATACATAACACAAACATGCATGAACTATGTCCATGCAGTTTGAGCGCACACACTTCATGTCATAAAAGTGTGTGTGTGTGTGTGTGTCCTCTGCTGCAGAAGGTGTATGAGGACTGCTCCAAGGGTTATAAACGTCTGTCTGTGTGTGTGTGTGTCCTCTGCTGCAGGAGGTGTGTGAGGACTGCTCCAAGGGCTTGCCAGGGGTACCAGGCATGGCGGGCACCAAGGGAGAGAAGGGAGATGAGGGCAAGACTGAAATAGGCCACGCCCCCGACGGCTGTGAGAGGGTGAGAGGCGGGGGTGAGGGGGGCATTGGTGGGGGGCAAGGGGGCATGGGGGAGGGTGGTTAGGGGTGCATGGGTGAGGTGGTTAGGGGGGCATATATATTGTTGGTTGGTCAGAATGAGACTGTAGAATCATGGAAATTCTACATGATTCTTAAGAATCAATAACACTGACCAGGAAAAAACACTGTCAGTTTTGGTTCTGATTTTGACCCAATCCATCCCAAGCTTTACCTAGGCAGAGTCATAGTTCTGACCTATGACCTCTTTGTTTTTGTTACAGTGTTTCCTAAACCAAAGGCTGCAGATGGAGGAGGCCGCACAGGCGCCTGTACGTCCACACAGTCTTTAACTATCCAACTCTCACATTCACACTCACACAACACGCACACACACACACCACGCACGCATGCATGCACATACACACACACACACCACGCACGCAAGCATGCACAAACACACACACACTGATTCATAGATGGATTTATCTTATTTTCTATGTAGACCACCACCAACACCAACACCAATGGAGCTAATGGAGGCTGCTCCGGACCAGGAACACCAGGAACACCAGGCCACCCAGGAACACCTGGAATAAGGGGAGAGACGGTAAGTGTTTGTTTGTTTGTGTGTGTGTGTCTGTGTGTGTGCGCGTGTTTGTTTGTGTGTGTGTGAGTGTGGTGAAATATAGCGAGTTGCGTGTTATTAGCGTTTTGAATCTCTAACAGGAAGTACCTTTCTGCCTACATTTCCCAGGGTCCTCAGGGGCAAAGAGGACAGGCTGGAGTACCAGGAAATATGGTGAGCTCAAAACAAGAGATTTTAAGGCATTATAACACTTCATAAGGCTGTATAGAGACATTATAAGCCAGCACAACAGAGTCAAAGCATGGTGTCTGTAAACAGAACTGGGTTGTCTATAATAGCTAGAGGCACGAGTTTTACCTGACCATACCATACTAGGTCAGGAAAAACTCCTGCCCCAAAGCAGACTCCTTCCTTTCTGAGCTCTTGTTCTGTCTTAACTGGTTTCTTCTTCCTCTAATGGAGAGACTGGCTCTCCTACTGACGTTGTGCTTTCCTGAATTTTAATTGACCACAGATGTTCTTCTGTTTGTACAGTGTCTGTTACACTGGAATGGCAAAGTCTATTTCTGAAGCACCCCTCTTTCTGTGCTGCATGTTCAGTACCTCAAGGCTACATTTCTGTCACTAGTTCTTATTCCATGTCATTATTTGGGCCATGTTCAACTACTTGAAAATGTATCTTTCTTCATTTTCTTGGAAGGAATCACCGATTTGAACATGACTATGTAGCCTATTTGACGCCTTGCTTTCACCTATCCCACTGTGTTAGGTCAGTGCATACTTCCTGGAAGGCTGCATTTCTAAAGTGTTGGACCATGGCCATAGCGTTTACATGGCCTGTGTTTCTTATAAAGCTTAATCAGTGAAGGATCATGCAGAGTAAAGCAACTTCATGTTGATACTTAAAATGTGAGGTCATAGACCCCTCTAGTGGTATATCTTAGAACTACATGGGCCTTGAATTCAATAAGGTACGTCCCAATTACCCACCCTTCTCTCAAAGTGTGCACTTCATGGATTTACCAATTGTGGAAATTCCCTCTAGTTAATAATTACACCAATCCAACGCTTTTAAATCAGTAACGGGAAGTTTGCACACTTTTGGAGAAGGGAGGAGAGTAGAGATAGACGTGTTGCGCAACTATGGGGCAAAACAGACAGAGTTGGCTTAGATTGTTGACAACCTGTAAACTATATTTAGTCTCCAAATGTTTATTGAAAACATACAAACGAATTTGAACTTGTTGTCTCTGAAATACATTGTTACAGTTGTTGGTTAGCTAGCTAGTGAATTTTAGCCATATTAGCATAGACATGACATGAGTCAAAACACCTCAAAACAAGACATAGTATCAATAACAAGATACAACAAATTGAAACGAGCCACTTACTATTCCCCACATGGCAGCTTCTTGTCATTGTTGCTAGCTATCTGACCGTTCAGAATCATAACACCACATGGCCTTCTGCCTCATCGATGCGTGCGCATCAACCTGTCTATACAGCCAATTTCCACCATATACATGAGTAACCCTTCTGCCGATTGGAGTAGTACCTTAACAGGCAGGCTAAGGGTCAGTGTTGCTGTCTACAATGCTTAGAACAGTTGTTTTAGCTGCCCCTCTCATTGCCTGTTTCTCCTCTACAGGGTCCTCCTGGTTTTCCTGGTCCTCAAGGCTCATCTGGACTTCCTGTGAGTTTACTACATCTATATACTGTACTACACATCTGTGTGTGTGTGTGTGTGAGTCTGTGTCCGTCTGTCTCTCTCTCTCTCCATATCTTTCTTCTACTTTGAAACTGGAAGAGATGGAGAACCGCACACTGTCGAAAAAATGAATAAATCCAAAACTGAGGCTTGAATGCAAAATAATTATGTTTATTTAAATATCATGGTGCCCAAAAAAATTATAGTGTAAGAAAGGGCATTAATGAAATGTGAAAACAAAACACAAACATTTCGGCCTCAGGCTATCGTCAGTGTAAATTGTCGGCACACACACCTGGCTTCTATTTCAAGGATAATTGCATACTTTGAAACACCATCAACACTGTGAGCGAGTGTTGAATCTCTTTAAATCAGCAGGAGGTAGTGCTCATAGTGATTTGGCTCTGCCATCTCCATCTCTCCAGCTCTTTAATGAAAGTTATTTCAAATGAGGAAACCATTCTATTGTCTCACCAGTTGTTCAATTATTTCCCCTGTCTAAGTGATGGAGAGTGGTAGTGCCGTGCAGACAGCACCAACCCCCCCCCCCCCCCCCTTTTCATTCCATTGTTTTAGCAGAATGGAAGTCAGTAATGGTTGAACGGTGCGAGCCCAGCATGGAATCCATTTTGAAACGTTAGGGAGCGTTAATTTCAGGTGTGCGTGTGTGTGTGCGTCTCTTCTGCACTTGGCTTTGTATAATTTTCTCTCTGATTGAATAGTAGAAGCTGAGAAAGATTTTTCATCGTAATGAAACTCAGCTACATTGATAAGACATTGAACTGAATCTATAACAGGGATTTGAATGGCTTTACGCTGTCAGTTGCCTTATATATTATAAGAGAGAGAGAGAGAGAGAGAGAGAGAGAGAGAGAACAGATATGGAGACGAGAGAGGGGTAAGGAAGATAGAAATGTGCCGAGAGGAGGGGGGGGGGGGGGGGGGAGAGATAGAAATAGGGACAGAAAGTGAGAGAGAAGAAGGATATATAGATAGAGAGAGAGCGAAGCAGCGAGCTGTCGTCTGAAATACATTGACTGCATCATGAAAATCAATCCAATCCATAATGAATGAGTCCTCTGGCTGGTTTGGGGAGAGGGTGGCTGACTCTGAGGGTATCAGTATGATTTGGTCATGGTCATGGAACCACATCGCCTGCTTTGAAACCTCATAGAGAGCAGCAGGTCACAGAACAAGAGATACAGTCACATTGAGAAGTTCTCAATGGAACATTGGAAAGAACACTTAGCTGTTTCCCTCATTCTGTATTGACTGGTCCTGTCCTTGGATGGTCCAGGAGGGTGGTTTATGTGTGTGTGGGGCTGGGGAGTTTGTGTGTGTGTGTGTGTGTGTGTGTGTGTGTGTGTGTGTGTGTGTGTGGACGTGTTTAACTATTCTTGTGGGGACCAGAAGTCCCCACAAGAATAGTAAACAAACAACATTTGACCAACTGGGGACATTTTGTTGGTCCCCACAAGGTCAAATGCTATTTCTAGGGGGTTTAGGGTTAAGGTTAGAATTAGTGTTAGGGTTAGGAGCTAGGGTTAGTTTTAGGGTTAGGAGCTAGGGTTAGGGTTAGGGTTAGGGTTAAGGTTAGGTTTTTTGTGTGTGTTTGTGTAGGCCAGGGTAATGCTTTCTACCTCTGCAGTGTTTGTAAGTCTGAATACAGATTTCGACAGGGTAATCCATACTTAATTTAGTGTGCTACTTTTCCCTTCTCCCAGGGAACATGGGGATATGTAACAACATCGCTGAGGTGATGGAGATGACACAGATAGCTCGCATTCTGAAGTTATAGTCCTCATTTCGCCTCTCTTTTGGGATCTCTTCTATTCTGTTTTATTTTCTAATTTCTTCTCTTCTGTCTTTTCCTCATTTCTCCCTCACCTCTCCTTCCCTCTCCTTTCCCTCTCCTCTCTTCCTCTCTCCTCTCCTCTTCTGTCCTCTCTCTTCACCTCTCACCTCTCCTTCCCGCTCCTCTTCTGTCCTCTCTCTTCACCTCTCACCTCTCCCTCGCTCCGTCCCTCCTCTCCTCACCTCTCTCCCTCTCTCCATCTGTTCCTCTCTCTATCTCTCCAGGGTCAGAGGGTGAGAGAGGGGCAGCAGGACCACCAGGTGTGAAGGGTGAAACGGTGAGTCATGGCTACCTTCATCAATACATGTTAGATCAAGTTTGATTAGATACATTATTTATGCATCTGTATTATTTATGCATCTTTATGGTGTTTTTGTCAGGGCCCTCCCGGGACTAATGGATACCCAGGTTCTATGGGACCACCTGGGCTTCCTGTAAGATACATCAACTTCCTGTTTGATCACATTTATATAAATTAATATGAATGAATATATTGAACATATTGATTGATTGACTGACTGACTGATTGATTGACAGGGCCTGAAGGGCGAGCGAGGGACCCCAGGCAGTGTGGGAACGAAGGGAGAATCGGTAAACAGGAACAAACACAATCATTAAATACTGTGCATGTGATGGGGTTTCACTTTATCTGGATAGTCTACAAAACCTATGGCATTTTAACAGAGTAGCTGTAGCAGTTGACATGTCATATAGTAGTTAGTTGATAACTATGCATCTGTTAGGGTATATTTCATTACTACAGTTTGTGTGAAATAGTGAGTGTGAGATAGTGAGTGTGAGATAGTGAGTGTGAAACAGTGAGTGTGAGACAGTGAGTGTAATATAGTGAGTGTGAGAAAGTGAGTGTGAGATAGTGAGAGTGGGATAGTGAGTGTGAGACAGTGAGTGTGAGACAGTGAGTGTGAGATAGTGAGTGTGAGACAGTGAGTGTAATATAGTGAGTGTGAGAAAGTGAGTGTGAGATAGTGAGAGTGGGATAGTGAGTGTGAGACAGTGAGTGTAATATAGTGAGTGTAATATAGTGAGTGTGAGAAAGTGAGTGTGAGATAGTGAGAGTGGGATAGTGAGTGTGAGACAGTGAGTGTGAGACAGTGAGTGTGAGATAGTGTCTTACCCCCATCCTCTCTCCTACAGGGGTCCACCAGGCAACCCAGGATACCAGGGAAAGGCTGGAGTAGCGGTCTGTAACCTCATCCCCTCACCCCCTTTATCCCTCGCCCCTATAACCTACAGTGCCTTGCAAAAGTATTGGTCCCTCTTGGCGTTTTTCCTATTTTGTTGCATTACAACCTGTCATTTAAATGGATTTTTATTTGGATTTCATGTAATGGACATACACAAAATAGTCCAAATTGGTGAAGTGAAATGAAAAAAAATTACTTGTTTCAAATAATTC
>NC_139990.1:8167780-8198344 GCF_964263955.1 Coregonus lavaretus | reverse complement strand
CTCCAATTCAATTCAATGTAAGGGCTTTATTGGCATGGGAAACATATGTTAACATTGCCAAAGCAAGTGAAGTAGATAGTAAACAAAAGTGAAATAAACAATAAATATTAACAGTAAACATTACATTCAGAAGTTCCAAAAGAATAAAGACATTTCAAATGTCATATGTATATATACAGTGTTGTAACAATGTGCAAATATTTAAAGTACAAATGGGAAAATAAATAAACATAAATATGGGTTGTATTTACAATGGTGTTTGTTCTTCACTGGTTGCCCTTTTCTTGTGGCAACAGGTCATAAATCTTGCTGCTGTGATGGCACAGTGTGGTTTTTCACCCAGTAGATAAGGGAGTTTATCAAAATTGGGTTTGTTTTTGAATTCTTTGTGGGATCTCTGTAATCTGAGGGAAATATGTGACTCTAATGTGGTCATACATTTGGCAGGAGGCTAGGAAGTGCAGCTCAGTTTCCACCTCATTTTGTGGGCAGTGTGTACATAGCCTGTCTTCTCTTGAGAGCCAGGTCTGCCTACGGTGGCCTTTCTCCATAGCAAGGCTATGCTCACTGAGTCTGTACATAGTCAAAGCTTTCCTTAAGTTTGGGTCAGTCACAGTGGTCAGGTATTCTGCCACTGTGTACTCTCTGTTTAGAGCCAAATAGGATTCTAGTTTGCTCAGTTTTTTTGTTAAATCTTTCCAATGTGTCAAGTAATTCTCTTTTTGTTTTCTCATGATTTGGTTGGGTCTAATTGTGTTGTTTTTGTTGCCCTGGGGCTCTTTGGGGTCTTTTTGTGTTTGTGAACAGAGCCCCAGGACCAGCTTACTTAGGGGACTCTTCTCCAAGTTCATATCTTTGTAGGTGATGGCTTTGTTATGGAAGATTTGGGAATCACTTCCTTTTAAGTGGTTTAACGTCTCTTTTCTGGAATTTTTATAATTAGCGGGTATCGGCCTAGATTCTGCTCTGCATGCATATATTTGGTGTTTTTCGTTGTACACAGAGGATAATTTTTGCAGAATTCTATGCAGGAAGTCCTCAATTTGGTGTTTGTCCCATTTTGTGAATACATGTGGCGCTGATGTTTAGGCCAAAGGTATGTATAGTTTTTTGTGTGCTCTAGGGCAACGGTCTCTAGATGGAATTTGTATTTGTGGTCCTGGCAACTGGACCTTTTTTTGGAACACCATTTTTTTTGGTCTTACTGAGATTTACTGTCAGGGCCCAGGTCTGACAGAATCTGTGCAGAAGATCTAGGTGCTGCTGTAGGCCCTCCTTGGTTGGTGACAGAAGCACCAGATCATCAGCAAACAGTAGACATTTGACTTCAGATTCTAGTAGGGTGCTGCAGACTGTTTCTAGTGCCCTCGCCAATTCGTTGATATATATGCTGAAGAAGGTGGGGCTTAAACTGCATCCCTGTCTCACACCACGGCCCTGTGGAAAGAAATGTGTGTGTTTTTTTGCCAATTTTAACCGCACACTTGTTGTTTGTGTACATGGATTTTATAATGTCGTATGTTTTTCTCTCAACTCCACTTTCCATAAATTTGTATAGCAGACCCTCATGCCAAATTGAGTCAAAAGCTTTTTTGAAATGAACAAAGCATGAGAAGACTTTGCCTTTGTTTTGGTTTGTTTGTTTGTCAATTAGGGGGTGCAGGGTGAATACGTGGTCTGTCGTACAGTAATTTGGGAAAAAAAACAATTTGACATTTGCTCAGTACATTGTTTTCACTGAGGAAATGAACTAGTCTGCTGTTAATGATAATGCAGAGGATTTTCCCAGGTTGCTGTTGACGCATATCCCACGGTAGTTATTGGGGTCAGATTTGTCTCCACTTTTGTGGATTGGGGTGATCAGTCCTTAGTTCTAAATATTGGGGAAGATTCCAGAGCTAAGGATGATGTTTAAAGAGTTTAAGTATAGCCAATTGGAATTTGTGGTCTGTATATTTTAACATTTAATTGAGGATACCATCGACACCACAGGCCTTTTTGGGTTGGAGGGTTTGTATTTTGTCCTGTAGTTCATTGAATGTAATTGAGAAATCCAGTGGGGTTCTGGTAGTCTTTAATAGTTGATTCTAAGATTTGCATTTGATCATGTATATTTTTTTGCTGTTTGTTCTTTGTTATAGGTCCAAAAAGATTGGAGAAGTGGTTTACCCATACATCTCCATTTTGGATAGATAGCTCTTTGTGTTGTTGTATTGTTTAGTGTTTTCCAATTTTCCCAGAAGTGGTTAGAGTCTATGGATTCTTCAATTACATTGAGCTGATTTCTGACATGCTGTTCCTTCTTTTTCTGTATTGTTTTAGTGATTCACCATAGTGACGGCGTAGGCCTCAGGTTTTTCTGGGTCTCTATGTTTTTGGTTTGGATAGGTTTCTCGATTTCTTTCTTAGGTTTTTGCATTCTTCATCAAACCATTTGTCACTGTTGTTACTTTTCTTTGGTTTTCTGTTAGAGATTTTTAGATTTGATAGGGAAGCTGAGAGGTCAAATATACTGTTTAGGTTTTCTACTGCCAAGTTTACACCTTCACTATTACGGTGGAATGTTTTGTCCAGGAAGTTGTCTAAAAGAGATTGAATTTGTTGTTGCCTAATTGTTTTTTTGGTAGGTTTCGACACTACTTTCCTTCCATCTATAGCATTTCTTTATATTATTCAGTTCCTTTGGCTTTGATGCCTCATGATTGAGTATTGCTCTGTTCAAGTAGACTGTGATTTTGCTGTGGTCTGATAGGGGTGTCAGTGGGCTGACTGTGAACGCTCTGAGAGACTCTGGGTTGAGGTCAGTGATAAAGTAGTCTACAGTACTACTACCAAGAGATGAGACTATAGGTGTACCTACCATAGGAGTCCCCTCGAAGCCTACCATTGACTATGTGCATACCCAGTGTGCGACAGAGCTGCAGGAGTTGTGACCCCATTTTTGTTGGTTATGTTGTCGTAGTTGTGCCTAGGGGGGCATATGGGGGAGGGAATGCTGTCATCCCAGGTAGGTGTTTGTCCCTGTGTATGCTGAGGGTGTCAGGGTTCTTGTCCAGTTATGGCACTTAGGTCGCCACAGACAAGTACATGTGCCTGGGGTCTGGAAATGATTGATTTCCCTCTCTCTCGCTCTCTCTCTCTCTCAGGGTAATGATGGAGCACAAGGTCCACAGGGCTCGTCTGGACCGTCAGGTTCTCCTGGGGCTCCTGGCTTGCAGGTGAGTGTGTCTGTGTGTCTGTGCGTTATCACAAGATATACAGTGGCTTGCAAAAGTATTCACCCCCCCTTGGCATTTTTCCTATTTTGTGTTTGCCTTACAACCTGGAATTAAATAGATTTTTTGGGGGGTTTGTATAATTTGATTTACACAACATGCCTACCAATTGAAGATGCAAAATATTTTTTAGGGTGAAACAAACAAGAAATTGTCACGTTCGTTCATAGACGGGTCAGACCAAGGCACAGCGTGATATGCATACATGTTTATTTAAACTTAATAAACACTTGACAAAACAAAAACGAAACGAAACGTGAAGTCCAAGGTAGACACAAACAACATACCTCATACGGAACAAGATCCCACAACTCAATAGTGCCAATAGGCTGCCTAAGTATGGTCCCCCAATCAGAGACAACGAGCGACAGCTGCCTCTGATTGGGAACCACACTGGCCAACATAGAAAAAATACCCATACTAGATAGATACATAGAACTACACAACATAGAATATACACACCCTGACTCAACATATAAGCGTCCCCTGAGTCAGGGCGTGACAGAATAGAAAAGACAAAAAAACAGAAACCTTGAGCGTGCATAACTATTCACCCCCCCCCCCAAAGTCAGTACTTTGTAGAGCCACCTTTTGCAGCAATTACAGCTGCAAGTCTCTTGGGGTATGTCTCTATAAGCTTGGCACATCTAGCCACTGGGATTTTTGCCCATTCTTCAAGGCAAAACTGCTCCAGCTCCTTCAAGTTGGATGGGTTCCGCTGGTGTACAGCTATCTTTAAGTCATACCACATATTCTCAATTGGATTGAGGTCTGGGCTTTGACCAGAGGCATTCCAAGACATTTCAATGTTTCCCCTTAAATCACTCTAGTGTTGCGTTAGCAGTATGCTTACGGTCATATGTCCTGCTGGAAGGTGAACCTCCGTCCCAGTCTCAAATCTCTGGAAGACTGAAACAGGTTTCCCTCAAGAATTTCCCTGTATTTAGCGCCATCCATCATTCCTTCAATTCTGACCAGTTTCCCAGTCCCTGCCGATGAAAAACATCTCCACAGCATGATGTTGCCACCACCATGCTTCACTGTGGGGATGGTGTTCTCGGGGTGATGAGAGGTGTTGGGTTTGCGCCAGACATAGCATTTTCCTTGATGGCCAAAAATGTTAGTCTCATCTGACCAGAGTACCTTCTTCCATATGTTTGGTGAGTCTCCCACATGCCTTTTGGCGAACACCAAACGTGTTTGCTTATTTTTTTCTTTAAGCAATGGCTTTTTCTGGCCACTCTTTCGTAAAGCCCTAGCTCTGTGGAGTGTACGGCTTAAAGTGGTCCTATGGACAGATACTCCTATCTCCGCTGTGGAGCTTTGCAGCTCCTTCAGGGTTATCTTTGGTCTCTTTGTTGCCTCTCTGATTAATGCCCTCCTTGCCTGGTCCGTGAGTTTGGTGGGCGGAGCCCTCTCTTGGCAGGTTTGTTGTGGTGTGCCATTATATGTTCAACGTTTCTGAAATGTTTTTGTACTTCTCCACAACTTTGTTTTCTGACCTGTTTGGAGAGCTCCTTGGTCTTCATTGGTGCCGCTTGCTTGGTGGTACCCCCCTTTTTAGTGGTGTGCAGGCTCTGGGGCCTTTCAGAACAGGTGTATATACAGTGGGGAGAACAAGTATTTGATACACTGCCGATTTTGCAGGTTTTTCCTACTTACAAAGCATGTAGAGGTCTGTAATTTTTATCATAGTACACTTCAACTGTGAGAGACGAATCTAAAACAAAAATCCAGAAAATCACATTGTATGATTTTTAAGTAATTAATTTGCATTTTATTGCATGACATAAGTATTTGATACATCAGAAAAGCAGAACTTAATATTTGGTACAGAAACCTTTGTTTGCAATTACAGAGATCATAACGTTTCCTGTAGGTCTTAAACCTTTGTTTGCAATTACAGAGATCATACGTTTCCTGTAGGTCTTGACCATGTTTGCACACACTGCATTAGGGATTTTGGCCCACTCCTCCATACAGACCTTCTCCAGATCCTTCAGGTTTCGGGGCTGTCACTGGGCAATACGGACATTCAGCTCCCTCCAAATATTTTCTATTGGGTTCAGGTCTGGAGACTGGCTAGGCCACTCCAGGACCTTGAGATGCTTCTTACGGAGCCACTCCTTAGTTGCCCTGGCTGTGTGTTTCGGGTCGTTGTCATGCTGGAAGACCCAGCCATGACCCATCTTCAATGCTCTTACTGAGGGAAGGAGGTTGTTGGGCAAGATCTCGCGATACATGGCCCCATCCATCCTCCCCTCAATACGGTGCAGTCGTCCTGTCCCCTTTGCAGAAAAGCATCCCCAAAGAATGATGTTTCCACCTACATGCTTCACGGTTGGGATGGTGTTCTTGGGGTTGTACTCATCCTTCTTCTTCCTCCAAACACGGCGAGTGGAGTTTAGACCAAAAAGCTCTATTTTTGTCTCATCAGACCACATGACCTCCTCCCATTCCTCCTCTGGATCATCCAGATGGTCATTGGCAAACTTCAGACGGGCCTGGACATGCGCTGGCTTGAGCAGGGGGACCTTGCGTGCGCTGCAGGATTTTAATCCATGACGGCGTAGTGTGTTACTAATGGTTTTCTTTGAGACTGTGGTCCCAGCTCTCTTCAGGTCATTGACCAGGTCCTGCCGTGTAGTTCTGGGCTGATCCCTCGCCTTCCTCATGATCATTGATGCCCCACGAGGTGAGATCTTGCATGGAGCCCCAGACCGAGGTGATTGACCGTCATCTTGAACTTCTTCCATTTTCTAATAATTGCGCCAACAGTTGTTGCCTTCTCACCAAGCTGCTTGCCTATTGTCCTGTAGCCCATCCCAGCCTTTTGCAGGTCTACAATTTTATCCCTGATGTCCTTACACAGCTCTCTGGTCTTGGCCATTGTGGAGAGGTTGGAGTCTGTTTGATTGAGTGTGTGGACAGGTGTCTTTTATACAGGTAACGAGTTCAAATAGGTGCAGTTAATACAGGTAATGAGTGGAGAACAGGAGGGCTTCTTAAAGAAAAACTAACAGGTCTGTGAGAGCCGGAATTCTTACTGGTTGGTAGGTGATCAAATACTTATGTCATGCAATAAAATGAAAATTAATTACTTAAAAATCATACAATGTGTTTTTCTGGATTTTTGTTTTAGATTCCGTCTCTCACAGTTGAAGTGTACCTATGATAAAAAGTACAGACCTCTACATGCTTTGTAAGTAGGAAAACCTGCAAAATCGGCAGTGTATCAAATACTTGTTCTCCCCACTGGTATATACTGAGATCATGTGACAGATCATGTGACACTTAGATTGCACACAGGTGGACTTTATTTAACTAATTATGTGAGTTCTGAAGGTAATTGTTTGCACCAGATCTTATTTAGGGGCTTCATAGCAAAGGGGGTGAATACATATGCACGCACCACTTTTCCATTATTTATTTATTTGAATTTTTTGAAACAAGTTATTTTTTTCATTTCACTTCACCAATTTGGACTATTTTGTGTATGTCCATTACATGAATCCAAATAAAACTAAATTTAAATTAATGCAACAAAATAGGAAAAACGCCAAAGGGGATGAATACTTTTCCAAGGCACTGTAGTGTGGGTTTTTTCACGGACAATGAGTTTAAAGAATACTCTTCCCTCTCTGCGTGTGTGTGCCCCCAAAGGGACCTCCTGGATTTGAGGGATTGGTAAAGATGGGAAACCAGGAATGAGGGTAAGAGGTAGTAGATATTATTGTTAGTCGATGTAAGGAGTAAAGTAGGATGACTTGAATTGACCTCACCTCTCTGTCCCACCTCCCCCCTCCTCTCTTGCTCTCTCTCTCTCTCTTTGCTCTCTTTCTCTCTCTCTTCTCTCTCTCTCTCTCTCTCTCTCTCTCTCTCTCTCTCTCTCTCTCTCTCTCTCTCTCTCTCTCTCTCTCTCTCTCTCTCTCTCTCTCTCTCTCTCTCTCTCTCTCTCTCTCTCTCAGGGTGAGCCAGGGCTTCCAGGGACGGCAGGACCCAGAGGAATCGAATCCCGGTGAGTGCCCTTTCACCTTTACATGACCCCTACATATGACCTCAGTGACCTCTACCCCTTCTGAAAAAGCAGGACCTTGTCTCATATCATATATCATTAGACAGGCTGTGACATCACACCACTTTCACGGTGTGCCCATACAAAGCAGGTGCCTTGTATCTGACCCTCTATGAAATGAAAATGTAAGCACTCATTACTGTAAGTCGCTCTGGATAAGAGCGTCTGCTAAATTACTAAAATGTTAAATGTAAATGTAAAAATCCATCAAACATCACCCGCTGATCTCACCCAAGATCTCACCTCACATAGCAGTGTACGTATGTATGTCCCTGAGCTTAGTGTACGTGCCAATCAGCTGCCCATGTTACCATGCAAAGAGTTCAGGGGCCGTATTCAAAAAGCATCTCATTGTGTTAATGCTGATCTAGGAACAGGTCCTGCCTGTCCATATAATAAGTATTCATTCTGATTTAAAAGGATAAACTGATCCTAGATCATTTACATTACATTTACAGCACTCCTACTCTGAGATGCTTTATGAATATGGGCCCAGAATTATTGGTTTCTGCTCTGCTTTCCGCAATGTTCTCTGTTTGGTATACTAGATAGACAAAGTTCAAAAGAAGGTGATCTAAAATGGCTCACATAGTTCAAAACAATGAAGAAAGGATCAGGAAGAGAAGCAGGATGTTGTGTCAATCATTCTACATTCTGTCTATGACTCAGTGTTTCTCTGTGTGTGTTCTGAGAGTGCAGGTGCTCAAATCAATGTGAGATTTCAAAGTGATGTGTTTCGAAAGCTGTGTGTGAGATGTGATGTGTGTTGTGTGTGAGATGTGATGTGTGTTGTGTGTGAGATGTGATGTGTGTTGTGTTGAAAGCTGTGATCGAGATGTGATTTGTGTTGTGTTGAAAGCTGTGTATGAGATGTGATTTGTGTTGTGTTGAAAGCTGTGTATGAGATGTGATTTGTGTTGTGTTGAAAGCTGTGTGTGTAATGTGATGTGTGTTGTGTTGAAAGCTGTGATCGAGATGTGATTTGTGTTGTGTTGAAAGCTGTGTGTGAGATGTGATGTGTGTTGTGTTGAAAGCTGTGTGTGAGATGTGTGTGTGTTGTGTTGAAAGCTGTGATCAAGATGTGATGTGTGTTGTGTTGAAAGCTGTGTGTGAGATGTGATATGTGTTGTGTTTATCGTTGATCTATCTGCAGGGTTTCAAAGGAAAGCATGGACATGTTGGCTTCCCTGGACAGAAGGTGAGCCAACCACACACACGCACACCCTACTCTCTTCAGTGTGTCTGTTTGATGTCTGCTACCGTACAGTACACCAATACAGATTATTAGCACGTTGTTATAGATACTGGATAATCCCTCACCCCTCTTTTCCCCCATGCTCTCCATTTCTCTCTTCCTCTCCTCTCCCTCCATCTTCCTCCTCTCTTCAGGGTGATGCTGGACCTGTAGGCCCACCGGGGACAGCTGGCAGACCAGGACTTGAAGTGAGTCAAACCAAACGTTTCATTCACCTGCTCAATTCATGTTGTTTGATGTTTGAATGATGTTCATATGAAATGAATGAATGGTAAATAAAAAAAATTCTAGATCAATGGAATGGTGATGTTGTCACTATGTGCCAATGAGTTATGACTGTGTGTTGAGTCTCATTGAAACGACCTCTGACCTTTTCAGGGTGACGCCGGAGCCCCTGGGCCTCAGGGTCGACCCGGTCCCCCAGGACACCTTGTGAGTACATGACCTTTAACCTTTCACCTATATGTGAAATGGCACCCTATTCCCTATGTAGTCCCGTGTAGCTCAGTTGGTAGAGCATGGCACTTGCAACGCCAGGGTTGTGGGTTCGATTCCCACGGGGGACCAGTATGAAAATGTATGCACTCACTAACTGTAAGTCGCTCTGGTTAAGAGCGTCTGCTAAATGACTAAAATGTAAAAAATTATATGTCTCTTGGTTTGTGTTGTTGTATATAGTGTGTCTGTTAATAAGGTTTTTGTGTGTGCA
Source organism: Coregonus lavaretus (assembly GCF_964263955.1). Taxonomy (NCBI): domain Eukaryota; kingdom Metazoa; phylum Chordata; class Actinopteri; order Salmoniformes; family Salmonidae; genus Coregonus; species Coregonus lavaretus. The sequence goes on along the minus strand of NC_139990.1, from coordinate 8,189,030 downwards.
TACAATTTGTAGCTAAGAGGTTATGTTTTATTGGTAGGGTTCTGCAGGAGCAGCAGGACCCCCAGGACCGGCAGGCCCAGCAGGAGAGGTGAGAGGAAATATTATCATCATCAATATGTATTTTCTAATGTAGTAGGAAAGGTTATCAAACCACAGGTCATCTGCATCCAACCCTGGTTTATCTGCATTATTACATTCAGTGTCAGAGTTATGTCTCAGGCAAGGTTAATCATTACTCTTTCTCTGTTGTTTTTCTCTCTTTCTTCTCCCTCTCTTTCTTTCTTTCTTTCTTTCTTTCTTTCTTTCTTTCTTTCTTTCTTTCTTTCTTTCTTTCTTTCTTTCTTTCTTTCTTTCTTTCTTTCTTTCTTTCTTTCTTTCTTTCTTTCTCTCTCTCTCTCTCTCTCTCTCTCTCTCTCTCGCTCTCTCTCTCTCTCTCTCTCTCTTGCTTTCTCTCTCTCTCTCTCTCTCTCTCTCTCTCTCTCTCTCTCTCTCTCTCTCTCTCTCTCTCTCTCTCTCTCTCTGTCTCTCTCTCTGTGTCTGTAGGGTATAAAGGGGGAGAAAGGCCAGGCAGGAGACAGAGGGCTACCAGGGATGGTTGGCCCAGCTGGACCCCCCGGTCATCCAGGAATGATGGTCAGTACACACAATCATAATGGTTTCAACAAGATAGATATACTGTAGAAGATGATAGATATACATTTCAGCATTTCCCTTTTCTATGTTGGTAGCATGGGGACGAGTTGAATCTTAATCACTGTTTTCTCTTCTTCTTCCTCGGTTTCTTTCTTCTCCCTCCCTCTGTCTCTCAGGGAGAACCAGGAAGTGATGGAGCTGTGGGCAAAGATGTGAGTAACCCTTCTGATGTGGTGTTTGTCATTATGACAAAAACATGAATTTAGCTGTATTATATACAACCTTGTTCTCTCACTGATCTTATTCTCCATGTTCACAGGGATCGCCTGGTCTGCCAGGAGACAATGGACAATGTGGTCAAAAGGTAAGAGTCACTGCTCTCCTGTGTGTGTGTGTGTGTGTGTGTGTGTGTGTGTGTGTGTGTGTGTGTGTGTGTGTGTGTGTGTGTGTGTGTGTGTGTGTGTGTGTGTGTGTGTGTGTGTGTGTGTGTGTGTGTGTGTGTGTGTGTGTGTGTGTGTGTGTGTGTGTTTGTTTGCCAAGACAAATTACCACCAGCAGCCACGCTATTAAACCACTGGCTACCTCAGATATGGCCACCACTACCATAAAGGATTATGGGTAGTGTAGTCCAATGGCTGAGGGCTGTAGTGTTGGCCAGGGTCGTGGTTGTGCACACACTCCGTTGGTTTTGGCTTATTCAGCAGATTCCCTAAACCCAGACATCAAACATTGATTATGCCCCAAATGGCACCCTATTCCGTATATAGTGCACTACTTTTGACCAGAGAGCCCCGGCCCCTTCATTTGACCTCAAATACCCTACTTTCCCTGACAATACCTCATACTGCATAGCCCTCCAGTCCCTCTACACTGAAGTCCTGTACAGTAGATACAGTACATTTACATTTACAAGGGAGCCCAGCCAACAGCGAGTTGCAGTAATCCAGACGGGAGATGACAAGTGCCTGGATTAGGACCTGTGCCGCTTCCTGTGTAAGGCAGGGTCGTACTCTCCGAATGTTGTAGAGCATGAACCTGCAGGATCGGGTCACCGCCTTGATGTTGGCGGAGAACGACAGGGTGTTGTCCAGGGTCACGCCAAGGATCTTCGCACTCTGGGAGGAGGACACAACGGAGTTGTCAACCGTGATGGCGAGATCATGGAACGGGCAGTCCTTCCCCGGGAGGAAGAGGGGGGGGGGGGGTAGAAGGATTACTTTATCCTATCCCAGGTGTTCCTTAAAGAGGTGGGGTTTCAAATGTCTCCGGAAGGTGGTGAGTGACTCCGCTGTCCTGGCGTCGTGAGGGAGCTTGTTCCACCATTGGGGTGCCAGAGCAGCGAACAGCTTTGACTGGGCTGAGCGGGAACTATGCTTCCGCAGAGGAAGGGGAGCCAGCAGGCCAGAGGTGGATGAACGCAATGGAGGGGGGTGACGTGAGAGAACTTGGGAAGGTTGAACACCAGACGGGCTGCGGCATTCTGGATGAGTTGTAGGGGTTTAATGGCACAGGCAGGGAGCCCAGCCAACAGCGAGTTGCAGTAATCCAGACGGGAGATGACAAGTGCCTGGATTAGGACCTGTGCCGCTTCCTGTGTAAGGCAGGGTCGTACTCTCCGAATGTTGTAGAGCATGAACCTGCAGGATCGGGTCACCGCCTTGATGTTGGCGGAGAACGACAGGGTGTTGTCCAGGGTCACGCCAAGGCTCTTCGCACTCTGGGAGGAGGACACAACGGAGTTGTCAACCGTGATGGCGAGATCATGGAACGGGCAGTCCTTCCTCGGGAGGAAGAGGGGGGGGGGGGGGTAGAAGGATTACTTTATCCTATCCCAGGTGTTCCTTAAAGAGGTGGGGTTTCAAATGTCTCCGGAAGGTGGTGAGTGACTCCGCTGTCCTGGCGTCGTGAGGGAGCTTGTTCCACCATTGGGGTGCCAGAGCAGCGAACAGCTTTGACTGGGCTGAGCGGGAACTATGCTTCCGCAGAGGAAGGGGAGCCAGCAGGCCAGAGGTGGATGAACGCAATGGAGGGGGGTGACGTGAGAGAACTTGGGAAGGTTGAACACCAGACGGGCTGCGGCATTCTGGATGAGTTGTAGGGGTTTAATGGCACAGGCAGGGAGCCCAGCCAACAGCGAGTTGCAGTAATCCAGACGGGAGATGACAAGTGCCTGGATTAGGACCTGTGCCGCTTCCTGTGTAAGGCAGGGTCGTACTCTCCGAATGTTGTAGAGCATGAACCTGCAGGATCGGGTCACCGCCTTGATGTTGGCGGAGAACGACAGGGTGTTGTCCAGGGTCACGCCAAGGCTCTTCGCACTCTGGGAGGAGGACACAACGGAGTTGTCAACCGTGATGGCGAGATCATGGAACGGGCAGTCCTTCCTCGGGAGGAAGAGGGGGGGGGGGGGGGGGTAGAAGGATTACTTTATCCTATCCCAGGTGTTCCTTAAAGAGGTGGGGTTTCAAATGTCTCCGGAAGGTGGTGAGTGACTCCGCTGTCCTGGCGTCGTGAGGGAGCTTGTTCCACCATTGGGGTGCCAGAGCAGCGAACAGCTTTGACTGGGCTGAGCGGGAACTATGCTTCCGCAGAGGAAGGGGAGCCAGCAGGCCAGAGGTGGATGAACGCAATGGAGGGGGGTGACGTGAGAGAACTTGGGAAGGTTGAACACCAGACGGGCTGCGGCATTCTGGATGAGTTGTAGGGGTTTAATGGCACAGGCAGGGAGCCCAGCCAACAGCGAGTTGCAGTAATCCAGACGGGAGATGACAAGTGCCTGGATTAGGACCTGTGCCGCTTCCTGTGTAAGGCAGGGTCGTACTCTCCGAATGTTGTAGAGCATGAACCTGCAGGATCGGGTCACCGCCTTGATGTTGGCGGAGAACGACAGGGTGTTGTCCAGGGTCACGCCAAGGCTCTTCGCACTCTGGGAGGAGGACACAACGGAGTTGTCAACCGTGATGGCGAGATCATGGAACGGGCAGTCCTTCCCCGGGAGGAAGAGGGGGGGGGGGGGTAGAAGGATTACTTTATCCTATCCCAGGTGTTCCTTAAAGAGGTGGGGTTTCAAATGTCTCCGGAAGGTGGTGAGTGACTCCGCTGTCCTGGCGTCGTGAGGGAGCTTGTTCCACCATTGGGGTGCCAGAGCAGCGAACAGCTTTGACTGGGCTGAGCGGGAACTATGCTTCCGCAGAGGAAGGGGAGCCAGCAGGCCAGAGGTGGATGAACGCAATGGAGGGGGGTGACGTGAGAGAACTTGGGAAGGTTGAACACCAGACGGGCTGCGGCATTCTGGATGAGTTGTAGGGGTTTAATGGCACAGGCAGGGAGCCCAGCCAACAGCGAGTTGCAGTAATCCAGACGGGAGATGACAAGTGCCTGGATTAGGACCTGTGCCGCTTCCTGTGTAAGGCAGGGTCGTACTCTCCGAATGTTGTAGAGCATGAACCTGCAGGATCGGGTCACCGCCTTGATGTTGGCGGAGAACGACAGGGTGTTGTCCAGGGTCACGCCAAGGCTCTTCGCACTCTGGGAGGAGGACACAACGGAGTTGTCAACCGTGATGGCGAGATCATGGAACGGGCAGTCCTTCCCCGGGAGGAAGAGGGGGGGGGGGGGGGTAGAAGGATTACTTTATCCTATCCCAGGTGTTCCTTAAAGAGGTGGGGTTTCAAATGTCTCCGGAAGGTGGTGAGTGACTCCGCTGTCCTGGCGTCGTGAGGGAGCTTGTTCCACCATTGGGGTGCCAGAGCAGCGAACAGCTTTGACTGGGCTGAGCGGGAACTATGCTTCCGCAGAGGAAGGGGAGCCAGCAGGCCAGAGGTGGATGAACGCAATGGAGGGGGGTGACGTGAGAGAACTTGGGAAGGTTGAACACCAGACGGGCTGCGGCATTCTGGATGAGTTGTAGGGGTTTAATGGCACAGGCAGGGAGCCCAGCCAACAGCGAGTTGCAGTAATCCAGACGGGAGATGACAAGTGCCTGGATTAGGACCTGTGCCGCTTCCTGTGTAAGGCAGGGTCGTACTCTCCGAATGTTGTAGAGCATGAACCTGCAGGATCGGGTCACCGCCTTGATGTTGGCGGAGAACGACAGGGTGTTGTCCAGGGTCACGCCAAGGCTCTTCGCACTCTGGGAGGAGGACACAACGGAGTTGTCAACCGTGATGGCGAGATCATGGAACGGGCAGTCCTTCCCCGGGAGGAAGAGGGGGGGGGGGGGGGTAGAAGGATTACTTTATCCTATCCCAGGTGTTCCTTAAAGAGGTGGGGTTTCAAATGTCTCCAGAAGGTGGTGAGTGACTCCGCTGTCCTGGCGTCGTGAGGGAGCTTGTTCCACCATTGGGGTGCCAGAGCAGCGAACAGCTTTGACTGGGCTGAGCGGGAACTATGCTTCCGCAGAGGAAGGGGAGCCAGCAGGCCAGAGGTGGATGAACGCAATGGAGGGGGGTGACGTGAGAGAACTTGGGAAGGTTGAACACCAGACGGGCTGCGGCAATCTGGATGAGTTGTAGGGGTTTAATGGCACAGGCAGGGAGCCCAGCCAACAGCGAGTTGCAGTAATCCAGACGGGAGATGACAAGTGCCTGGATTAGGACCTGTGCCGCTTCCTGTGTAAGGCAGGGTCGTACTCTCCGAATGTTGTAGAGCATGAACCTGCAGGATCGGGTCACCGCCTTGATGTTGGCGGAGAACGACAGGGTGTTGTCTAGGGTCACGCCAAGGCTCTTCGCACTCTGGGAGGAGGACACAACGGAGTTGTCAACCGTGATGGCGAGATCATGGAACGGGCAGTCCTTCCCCGGGAGGAAGAGGGGGGGGGGGGGGTAGAAGGATTACTTTATCCTATCCCAGGTGTTCCTTAAAGAGGTGGGGTTTCAAATGTCTCCGGAAGGTGGTGAGTGACTCCGCTGTCCTGGCGTCGTGAGGGAGCTTGTTCCACCATTGGGGTGCCAGAGCAGCGAACAGCTTTGACTGGGCTGAGCGGGAACTATGCTTCCGCAGAGGAAGGGGAGCCAGCAGGCCAGAGGTGGATGAACGCAATGCCCTCGCCTGGGTGTAGGGACTGATCAGAGCCTGAAGGTACGGAGGTGCCGTTCCCCTCACTGCTCCATAGGCAAGCACCATGGTCTTGTAACGGATGCGAGCTTCAACTGGAAGCCAGTGGAGTGTGCGGAGGATGGGGGTGACGTGAGAGAACTTGGGAAGGTTGAACACCAGACGGGCTGCGGCATTCTGGATGAGTTGTAGGGGTTTAATGGCACAGGCAGGGAGCCCAGCCAACAGCGAGTTGCAGTAATCCAGACGGGAGATGACAAGTGCCTGGATTAGGACCTGTGCCGCTTCCTGTGTAAGGCAGGGTCGTACTCTCCGAATGTTGTAGAGCATGAACCTGCAGGATCGGGTCACCGCCTTGATGTTGGCGGAGAACGACAGGGTGTTGTCCAGGGTCACGCCAAGGCTCTTCGCACTCTGGGAGGAGGACACAACGGAGTTGTCAACCGTGATGGCGAGATCATGGAACGGGCAGTCCTTCCCCGGGAGGAAGAGCAGCTCCGTCTTGCCAGGGTTCAGCTTGAGGTGGTGATCCGTCATCCATACTGATATGTCGGCCAGACATGCAGAGATGCGATTCGCCACCTGGTTATCAGAAGGGGGAAAGGAGAAGATTAGTTGTGTATCGTCAGCGTAGCAATGATAGGAGAGGCCATGTGAGGATATGACAGAGCCAAGTGACTTGGTGTATAGGGAGAAAAGGAGAGGGCCTAGAACTGAGCCCTGGGGGACACCAGTGGTGAGAGCACGTGGTGCGGAGACAGCTTCTCGCCACGCCACTTGGTAGGAGCGACCGGTCAGGTAGGACGCAATCCAGGAGTGAGCCGCGCCGGAGATGCCCAGCTCGGAGAGGGTGGAGAGGAGGATCTGATGGTTCACTGTATCAAAGGCAGCAGACAGGTCTAGAAGGACAAGAGCAGAGGAGAGAGAGTTAGCTTTAGCAGTGCGGAGAGCCTCCGTGACACAGAGAAGAGCAGTCTCAGTTGAATGACCAGTCCTGAAACCTGACTGGTTTGGATCAAGAAGGTCATTCTGAGAGAGATAGCAAGAGAGTTGGCTAAAGACGGCACGCTCAATAGTTTTGGAAAGAAAAGAAAGAAGGGATACTGGTCTGTAGTTGTTGACATCAGTGGGATCGAGTGTTGGTTTTTTGAGAAGGGGTGCAACTCTCGCTCTCTTGAAGACGGAAGGGACATGGCCAGCGGTCAAGGATGAGTTGATCAGCGAGGTGAGGTAGGGGAGAAGGTCACCGGAGATGGTCTGGAGAAGAGAGGAGGGGATGGGGTCAAGCGGGCAGGTTGTTGGGCGGCCTGCAGTCACTAGTCGCAAGATTTTATCTGGAGAGAGAGGGGAGAAAGAAGTCAAAGCATAGGGTAGGGCAGTGTGAGCAGGACCAGCAGTGTCATTAGACTTAACAAACGAGGATCGGATGTCGTCAACCTTCTTTTCAAAGTGGTTGACAAAGTCATCCACAGAGAGGGAGGGGGGGGGGGGGGGGGGGAGGATTCAGCAGTGAGGAGAATGTGGCAAAGAGCTTCCTAGGGTTAGAGGCAGATGCTTGGAATTTAGAGTGGTAGAAAGTGGCCTTAGCAGCAGAAACAGATGAAGAAAATGTAGAGAGGAGGGAGTGAAAAGATGCCAGGTCGGCAGGGAGTTTAGTTTTCTTCCATTTCCGCTCAGCTGCCCGGAGCTCTGTTCTGTGAGCTCGCAATGAGTCATCAAGCCACAGAGCTGGAGGGGAGGACCGAGCCGGCCGGGAGGATAGGGGACACAGGGAGTCAAAGGATGCAGAAAGGGAGGAGAGGAGGGTTGAGGAGGCAGAATCAGGAGATTGGAGGGAGAAGGATTGAGCAGAGGGAAGAGATGATAGGATGGAAGAGGAGAGAGTAGTGGGAGAGAGAGAGCGAAGGTTGCGGCGGCGCGTTACCATCTGTGTAGGGGCAGAGTGAGTAGTGTTGGAGGAGAGCGAGAGAGAAAAGGATACAAAGTAGTGGTCGGAGACATGGAGGGGAGTTGCAGTGAGATTAGTAGAAGAGCAACATCTAGTAAAGATGAAGTCAAGCGTATTGCCTGCCTTGTGAGTGGGGGGGGATGGTGAGAGGGTGAGGTCAAAAGAGGAGAGGAGTGGAAAGAAGGAGGCAGAGAGAAATGAGTCAAATGTAGACGTGGGGAGGTTGAAATCCCCCAAGACTGTGAAGGGTGAGCCATCCTCAGGAAAGGAACTTATCAAGGCGTCAAGCTCATTGATGAACTGTCCAAGGGAACCTGGAGGGCGATAGATGACAAGGATATTAAGCTTAAATGGGCTAGTGACTGTGACAGCGTGGAATTCAAATGAGGAGATAGACAGATGGGTTAGGGGAAAAATTGAGAATGACTACTTGGGAGAGATGAGGATTCCTGTGCCACCACCCCTCTGACCAGATGCTCTCGGGGTATGCGAGAACACATGGTCAGACGAGGAGAGAGCAGTAGGAGTAGCAGTGTTTTCAGTGGTAATCCATGTTTCCGTCAGTGCCAGGAAGTCGAGGGACTGGAGGGTGGCATAGGCTGGGATGAAGTCAGCCTTGTTGGCGGCAGAACGGCAGTTCCAGAGGCTGCCTGAGACCTGGAACTCCAGGTGTGTGGTGCGTGCAGGGACCACCAGGTTAGAGAGGCAGCAGCCACGCGGTGTGAGGCGTTTGTGTAGCCTGTGCGGAGAGGAGAGAACAGGGATAGGCAGAGGCATAGTTGACAGGCTGCAGCAGATGGCTACAATAATGCAGAGGAGATCGGGATGAAATGAACTAAACATCAGGGAAAGGAGAGAGCAGGCCTCCCTCACCAAAAAAAATATATATATATAACTCTCCCAACTTCCACCTCAGAAACTATAATTGTTTCACTGAACCACCCGAGTAAAACTCTCCCAACTTCCACTTTAGAAATTAGAATTGTTGTAAACTACAGCAGACTGTTATCAGTAGCTGTAATTAAGTACAGCAGCTACCAACCACCTAACGTTAATGCCTCGGATGAGGTTAGAAAAACAGCTGAATGGTAGCAGCTAGCTGGCTCAATCACAGGTACTCTTAAGCATGAAATAACATTGGAAACAATTAACCATAGTTGCAAAAAGTTACCAGTAGCTACCCGCTAGCTAGCTAGCTTTGTTGGTCCAAGTAGTGGGTAGGCTAGCCTCGTGCTTCGCCGGAGTCCGCCGAATACAGTCCTTACCTACAATAATTACCTACAATAACCTTCAATAACTACCTGAGTAAGCTACCTATAATACCAAACTACAATACCTACCTACAATCTAAATACATGGTTTAAGCTTAACTCAACACCATATAAGAAGCCAAGCTTACCTTTCATAACGCAGCAATGATTAAACGTTGGGTAGCTAGCACAAAGATATTGTATTTAGCTACCACAGCCTGCTGGTAGTGTTGGCTGGCTAGCAATGGCTACTGTGTTGACTTTGTTTGAAAAACGGCGTCGCTGCGAACGAATGTAGCTGGCTAAAAGGATATTGTTTTTAGTTGCAACCGTTGCTAATAGCAACTCGCCAGCTAATCCAGGAGGTGAGTTAGCTAGCTAGCTTCGTGCTACATCCGGCACCGCCGAATACAAAAGTAACCTACAATAACTACACAACAGCTACCCACAACAGCCCACGATGCCTACCTATACTACTTAATAATATACAGCCCACGATGCCTACCTATAGTACCTAACTACAATCTAAATACATAGTTTAAGCCTTACTCGACAAAGCCCAAGCTATGTATAAAGCCAAACTGGCAGACTGCAATCAGTAGCCGAAATTAAGTACAGCAGCTACCAACCACCTAACGTTAATGATAATGAGGTTAGAAAAACAGCTGAAGGTGGCAGCTAGCTGGCTCAATTACAGGTACTCTTAAGCGTGAAATAACATTGGAAACAGCTAACCACAGTTGCTAAAAGTTACCGGTAGCTACCCGCTAGCTAGCTAGCTTTGTTGGTCCAAGTAGTGGGTAGGCTAGCCTCGTGCTTCGCCGGAGTCCGCCGAATACAGTCCTTACCTACAATAATTACCTACAATAACCTTCAATAACTACCTGAGTAAACTACCTATAATACCTAACTACAATACCTACCTACAATCTAAATACATGGTTTAAGCTTTACTCAACACCATATAAGAAGCCAAGCTTACCTCCTGCTAGAGAAAACACAACCTCTCCCGTCAGCAGCCCAGTCTGTCCCAGTAGTTACCAATATAGTTATTCTCTGTCCCCTGGATAATGCTATTAACTGTGGGCGCTACATGAGATGAGGTGATTTGTCATTGTGACAGGAAGGCATTGTCAGGGCTTTTAGCTGTAGTACAGATTACAGAGGAGCTTCCTCTCCTCTCCTTCTCTCTCTTCTGTCATCATTCGGGTCCAGTGTCTGGTGTTGACGTGTAAACATTAGCCCTTCATAAATGCCTGCTTTGTTCCACATAAATCACAGATGTCTGTCTGATGCTGTTTACAATAGGGTGGGTAGGCTACATACAGAGTGTATTTACTGAGACTGGGAGGCTTTGTATGCATCCCAAATGGCACCCTATTCCCTATGGGCCCTGGTCAAACTTAGTGCGCAATATAGGGAATAGGGTGCCATTTCATTTGGGATGCAACCTATGTCTGTGTTGTTAGTGTGTAGGAGGAGGAGGTAAGTAAGGAATACTCTAAAGGCAGGGTAGGGCCCGGTTACAATCTAAAGTGGACACTGTCCCCTTGTTGACTTGACTCTCCTTCAAGGGTCTGACAAGACTGTATAGGTGGAAATTGTTGAAGAAACATGGGTGCCAGTGTGCAGGAGTTTATTCATCTTTTCAATCTTCAATATTAAACTCTGTTGTCAGTGGTCCAACAGTGCTTCTCAGTGGCTACCTCTCATCTCTTACCTCTTAGCTCTTTCCCTCCCTCTCTCTCTCTCTCTCTCTCTCTCTCTCTCTCTCTCTCTCTCTCTCTCTCTCTCTCTCTCTCTCTCTCTCTCTCTCTCTCTCTCTCTCTCTCTCTCTCTCTCTCTCTCTCTCTCTCTCTCTCTCTCTCTCTCTCTCTCTCTCTCTCTCTCTCTCTCTCTCAGGGTGAAGCAGGTACCCCAGGTCAGAGGGGCGCCCCAGGGGAGCGAGGTCGCCCTGGACTTCCTGGCGGAGGGGGGTACTCCTCCAAGGCTGATGCCCCAGTGATGGGCCCAGTGGGACCCAGGGGAGAGAGGGGGACCCCTGGCTCACCAGGCACTGCAGGGTCCCCCGGACCTCCAGGAATACCAGGCAACGAGGTGAGACCTTAGTTACTGTGATGAATTGCATTGATTATGAATTGATTACTTCTTATGTTCTTGTTTGTTCCACAATGTCTAATGGAATGCTAAACCAACAGTTTGGTCAACAGTTGAAAACTCAAAAGACCCAATACGGTTTTTAGCGATGAGAAGAGGTGATTCATGTATTATGTGTGCAGTAGTCAGGTCCTCTTTCATACTGTATATCCTTCTATTTCTCTCCACAGCCTGTGGTCAACTATGACAACATCAAGGACTTCATTCGCCAGCAGGTCATGAAGATCTTTGATGGTGAGAACATCCTCTTCTCTTCTTTTGTGTTTATCACCCAGACACTGTCCATTTCTCCTAACTGAGCTGTGGGAGAGAATGGGAACTTGTTTATTGATTAGGTTTATCACCCAGACACTGCAAAGATCTGTCCGTCTTTCCTAACTGAGCTACAGGAGAGAATGGGAACTTGTTTATTGATTCGGTTTATCACCCAGACACTGCAAAGATCTGTCCTTCTTTCCTAACTGAGCTGCAGGAGAGAATGGAAACTGGTTTATTGATTCGGTTTATCAACTGTGATTGTACTGTATCTCTCCCCCTACAGAGAGGATGGCCTACTTCATGTCTCGTATGCCGCAGCCACAAGAGGTGTCATCTCCCGGTCGTCCTGGCCCCCCAGGGAAGGATGGTAATCCAGGTAGAGATGGGACTCCAGGGGCCCCAGGTCAGCCAGGGCAGATAGGTAGAGAGGGTCGCCAAGGACCCTTGGGACCACAGGGTGAGTCTAGACCCCACGTTTGATTCATGTTTTTGATTATTTTGTCGTAAGGCTTAAATACCATGGTCATAATAAAGCCATAGGAGACCTTAAAAAGTTATGACAAGTGATGTCAATTTAGCGTAATTGACTTGACATAAAGGTTAGCTACTCTCTCAAGTAATGTCCTCTGTCGTGTCTGCAGGTCCACGAGGTCTAAAGGGAGAGAAAGGTGACAAGGGTGTAGGGGAGATGGGTGACAGTGGACCCCCAGGAGCACCAGGTAAGACCAACTTCAGCCTGTCAAAATAATTTACACTCAATAAGTTTTACCTTTAAATTGCAACTGTTCTTTTATAAGGATTAATTTGTATCCAGTGCTTCAATGATGCCCTCTGTCCCATCATCAATTATCTTACTCTCTTGTCCCCTCCCCCCCCCCCAGGTGTTCCGGGCCCCCCAGGCTATGGTAAGATGGGCCCCAGCGGCCCTGTGGGTCAGCAGGGGGTCCCTGGGGTCTCAGGAACTCCTGGACAGCCGGGTCAGAAGGGCAGGGAGGGCCGGTGTAACCCCTCTGACTGTATGAGCCAACCAATAGAGTGGAACCCTAAGGGCCCTTCCATCAAGGGCCCCTACTAGAGAGAAGGCTTTGAAGAGGAGAGGATGAGATAGATGGAGAGATAGAAGAAAGCAACCCAAATACCAGAAGGCACTAGAGAAAGGAGTGGAGGGGAGAAGAGAAAATAGATCAAACAAAAGACCAGAGCTACCGTCCGATCAACAGAAATCATCCCAGGAGAACAAATTAATACTGAAACACCAATAGTTGATGTGGAGGACCCATCCCTAATTCATCAGTGTTTGCCAGTTAGCTGTCCTCCTCACCACCTGTGTAGAAAATGTATATGTGTAGTACCTTCCTCTAACTGAAGCCTTAGTACCAGCTGAAGTTGCTTCAATAAAGGAGAGATATGGACGCTGTACTATCCTGCCTCTGTCCTCTCTTTCATATATTTTCTGTTCATTCCTGCTACGTTTCCCAACTGTAGCTATCAGCTCTTTCTATTAGTTAGACATGTTTATTTTGACAATACCAGCAAGAGCAAATCCAGCCTTTGAAAAATGCATATTCTTCCTCATCCTCACTATCATCCTCATCTTCATTCTGATTATAAAACGTGCCCGTTGGGAGTATTAGGCAGCTACTTTGTGATTTTCTGCGTTGATCTAGCTTCTGTCTAGCCATAGAAACAAAATGAATAGAACTGACATGGCACTCCCATTTCAAATTCCCATTCTAATCATTCTATCTCTTTGTACATTCTGTTCGATTTCTATGCTTGAATATACTCCCTCATCACTTGAATGATGTCTGATGCTTTAACAAATCTGTACGCTATACCATCAAATAATGGCCTTATGAGAAGTTCTCACCTTCTCTTCCCTGTTTGCGTGAGAAGAACATAATGTACACCTCCCAAGAGTGCCTGTTTTGTACATATTTATATTTATATGTAATAGCTTTTTATACATTTTGGATTTGGGGTCAACATGGTTTACCGTGTGTTCGCTATGGTCAACTGTCAGGAATCCACTACGAGTGTGGTTTTTGTAAGATTTCAAAGTGGAGTAATTTGTTCTTAAAAAAAATAAAGAGAAATTAGCGTTTTGGGTGAAAGCAGATTGGATTTCTATATGGTGGTATAATTATGCTTTGGAAGATATTTTCATGCGTGCCTTTGTATGAAGTACATATCATTTTCAAAACTGCCTCAAAACTGGCAAAACAATTAGATTTCTAGTTATGTAGCAATTTATCAACAAGTCTCTTACAAAAGATAAACTTGAAAGGGATCATTTGCTCCTCCAGCACACCACTGGTTACTGTAACAGAAATAGGGTTGCAAAATTCAGGTAACTTTCCAAAAATTCCCAGGTTTCCAGAAATCCTTGTTTGGATGATGGAGGGGATAAGCAGAACATCCGGAATCCTCCAACCAGGATTTATGGAAAACCTGGGGATTTTGGGCAAGTTACCGTCATTTTGCCATGCATAGCGGAAATACATGCTTTATGACCACTAAGAGTTTTCAATGTCATTATCAAAGATAAGAGAAACAGGCTGAATTTTCATAGGAGAGGCAGTTAAGCATCTTCATCCAATCAGCTTCTCCTAGTATCAATTACTAACTGAGTACAACTTGTACGTCTCCTGCCTTGTATGTTGTGTTGTTTTGAATGTTTGCAGTTTTACCTGTCATCTATACACTACAGTCAGTAACCCCTAGCTGTGTAAGGGATGTGTCACCAGGTTTAGATTCATATGGGTGTTCTGAGTTGTTATTGGAAGGGCAATGAGGTTTTCTTGACCATTTGACCTGTCCATAGTAGTTCCTGGTCAGGAAAACCTACTGACCCTAGTTATACTAAACAAAGCACCCCGATAGTTAAATATCTCCCCTCTACATTCCTAGCTTTCATAAACATCTTGTTGAAACCACGCCACTGTTCCCTGCTACTCTCAGTATATCTGTTGACGTGTGTTTTATGTTGGCATCACTTTTTATAAAGATATGTTTTTTTAATGGAAACTTTTCAGAAAAAGATAATAAAATGTTTAAAGCAGACGTGGTCTGGTCGGAATGTTGTTGTTGATAAACACATTTGACGCATCAAAGTATCAAATGTGGCTCAGTTTTACCATACTTACCATCAACGTGTCCAATGCCTTTTATTGGAATGCCTTTTCTTGGTTCTCTGATTGAAAGCACACTAGGGACAAAACGTTAACTAGCACTCCAATTCAATTATTTAGCTTTTCAAGTAAGCAGAGTGCTAGAGCTGCTTTTGTATAAACTTCAAGCCACCTGCAAGACTCATACTACTATGTGAATGAGTCCAAGTGGAAAGCTTTTCCAGTAAGGCCTTCACAAAAGCTTAACTTCCGCAGCTTTGAGTGCATGACATTGTACTACACACAGAAGGATAGGGCTGGATAAACTGCAGATCATAAAGCAGAAATACAACTAAAGAAAGACAGAAACTGAGCTGGGTGTTTGGGGACATTTTAAATGGTATATGCCTTATACCAGAATACCTTTGTATGCAATAATGTATGTCATTATCCTGTAGTCTAGGCAGTAAACTACATGCAGTTATGCAGCACTTAACTCTCACCTTTTCGTATTTTCTTGGAAAACAGTTGGCAACCAACTTAAAGGGTGCATTACCAGCAACAATTGGACTGGAGTGTGGCACACAGACAGAGAAAGTCTAGACTCTACCCATTAACCCATCTCTAAACCCAATGGAATAAAGGCCATGTAATTTTAGTACAATCATTGTTTCGATTCAGAGTTCCAACGGTTCCCACATGAGAGAGAAGAACATTCAGGTTTTACAAAACGTTCTTCTTTATTGGTTTGGAATTGGTTGACCTGAACAACCAGGAAAAAAAGAAATCAAACGTAAGTCTTTACAGATGAATCATATAAAGAACAATAAATAGATTGTTTCTGTTAATGAAAATAATCAGTCCTGGTTGTTGTTAGAATGCTGACATTGATTGACTCCATGGAAGTTAGTTGACAGTGGCATAGAAAGATTGATTACTGTAACTGACCTGTTTGGAAAAGCAGTCATTTGAACTTTGAAACTTTATTGCTGATTAGGTTCATTAACACAGGGGTTGTTTTGGTTGGTTGATATTCTAACCCATCCTCTTTTTTTCTCTACATAAAATCAACACACATTTACAAAGATTTACAGCACTGAATTATGGGAGATAGATGGGAGTGCCCATCGGGATATGCTGTTGCCAGGCAACTAGAGAAAGAGATCAAAGCTAAAGACATTATTTGTTTCTAAATGAGGCTAAAGTAGACTGGAGTGGCAATGTACATGTGAGGCAAAAAAGGGGGGTTCACTATTTCACTCAAGCATACAAGTGAGGGGTTTAGCAATACATCTTACAAAGGTACAGTATGGAGTGTGGATTTCGATTTTAATCTTTTTTTGGTACTTTTGTGTACACTTGTAAGGCACTTCTTGTTTGGTGGGGAGTGGCGGGGGCATTGCATTTTCTGCTTCAAAGCATATATTTCAATATTAATATTTCAGGTATAAAACAATTGAATTTAAAGTGACCACGGTATAAAAGAAAAACACCAAAGTATATCTATGCTCCTCCCAGTCCAGGGGCTACGGCTGATGATGACGTCATCAATGATGTCACTGGATATGATATTCAGATGTCACTACGTCTCTCTCTCATTCTCTCTCCCTCTGTGGTGGGGAGTGGGGCAGTTGGACGTGACTGACATTTACATCCGCCAATCCTCGACCAGAGATTATAAATTCAGAGGGGTGTTATTGGCTGTGAGTGGCTGTTATCATGGTGATTTAAAGTGGGTGGGCGTGGTATGTGTTGCAAACAGAGTCTCTAAACAGTAGAACTGAAGGTCGTCAGTTTAGGGGTCGGGGGCAACATCATTCACGATAGTATTGCCCCCACTTCTCGCTCTCAATGGTATCCAATGAAGGAGTGGTCTCTCTCTCTTTCTCTCTCCTTTATCCCTCCTTCTCTCTCTTCTGTCTCTCTCTTTCTACCTGGTGTTGTGGGGCTCTTGATGGAGAGGTCTCAGGTTAGACTCCGGGGCCCTTGACCCTGGCGGAGTCCTGTAGTCTGGGGGAGGTGTAGGCCGAGGCAGCTAGGCAGGCTGCAGCCTCACAGAACCCTGGAAGACCAGTGGGGCCCGCCTTACCGGGACGACCAGCCTCTCCTGCCGAGCCCTGGGGGCCTCGCTCACCAGGCTTACCGTTTCGAGCCACGCCGTCAATACCAGGAGGACCTGAGGAGGTAGAAGATGAGAGAGAGGAAGAGATAGCCTTTTGATTTACTACATTCCTTTGAAGAGATTTTTAGTTTGACACTAACTTCCTCAGGTAAATTGGTACACCTTTATAATAACTGGATAGGTGTGAAGAGGAAGGTCACTTCTAAGTGTGTATGTCTGTGTGTGTGTGTGTGTGTGTGTGTGTGTGTGTGTGTGTGTGTGTGTGTGTGTGTGTGTGTGTGTGTGTGTGTGTGTGTGTGTGTGTGTGTGCGTGTGTGCGTGTGTGCGTGTGTGTGTGTGTGTGTGTGTGTGTGTGCGTGTTAGGAGCGTGCATGTGGTGCCCCTGGGGCCTCACCTGGTATTCCTGGGGGTCCTGGCTGACCAGGATGTGGTTTGCCAGAATTTCCTCGGTCTCCTTTTGCTCCTCTCTTTCCTGAACGAGAGAAAAATGGAGGGATGGAGAGGGGTCAGTGATCTTTTCTCATGATCTGTTATATTACTTTTTGAGTGATCAGTGTCTCATTTTCTCTGGAACGTCAACAATTTCAGTTTCTACCTTTCAGTCCGGTGTTGCCAATCTGTCCGGAGGCTCCAAACATGCCAGGGATGCCACGGGCGCCGGTGAGGCCGTGTGGGCCCTGAGCACCGGGAGCTCCTGGGGGTCCGGGAGGACCAGGGGGACCCATGACACCGGCTCCACCCAGTACGGCACGCTTAGCGCTCACCGCTACAGCAGCCAGACGCTCTGGAGGAGGAGGATAGAGGATGTATATTAGCTATAGCTACGTATACAGTCAATGTTTTACCTAGATACAGTAGATTCAGCAGATTTGTAATGTTGTGACTTCTTACCTTGCAGCATCTTCAGAACCACCTCAATAATGTGCTGGTCAGATGCATCCCGTCCCTGTAGAGGAGCAAGGAGAGGGAGAGAGAGGGAAAGATTGATGACAGGATGGTAGATGATGGATAGAGGAAAGAAAACATACCAACCAATCATCAGTCAGTCAGTCAGTCACTAGCATTCTCTATTCAGTATAATCACAGCACAATCTCACTAATCCCTGTCGTTTTTTTCAGGCTCGTTAGGACTCACCGCTGCCCCCACGATGCCTGGCATGCCTGATAGTCCTCTCTCCCCGTTGAGGCCACGAGGCCCGGGCAGTCCTCCTGGTCCCTGGTCTCCTGGTTTACCTGGGTCTCCTGTGGGGCCGTTGAACCCTAGCTCTCCCCTCACTCCTTGCTGTGGAGGAAAGAGAGACAGATGAGATCCAAAGTGACATTTACATTTACATTTACGTCATTTAGCAGACGCTCTTATCCAGAGCGACTTACAAATTGGTGCATTCACCTTATGATAGCCAGTGGGACAACCACTTTAAAAAATATTTTTTTTTAGAGTATATTTTTAATTTTCATTTGTTTTATATATGTATTGTTGTTTTTTGATTTTTTTGTTGTTTATTTCTTTTTATATGTCTTTTTTTAAAATTATTATTATTAATAAAAAAAAAATTTTTTTGTGGGGGTGGGGTAGGGGGGGGATAGAAGAATTACTTTTATACTATCCCAGGTATTCCTTAAAGAGGTAGGGTTTCAAGTGTCTCCGGAAGGTGGTCAGTGACTCCATTGACTAGTTTCAACTAGCTTCGACTAGCTTCAACTAGTTCCAACTAGCTTCAACTAGTATTCACTAGATTTGACTAGTTTCAACTAGCTTCGACTCGCTTCAACTAGCATTGAATAGCTTTGAATAGCTTCCACTTGCTTTGATTAGCTTCAACTAGCTTTGATTAGCTTTGACTATCTTTGACTAGCTTCCATCTACTATGAATGAGATGTGATTGGATGTGACCCCAGTGATGTGACAACACTGTTTGATGCTAAGATAGCATTTGATTAGCATTGACTAGCTTTGACCAGCTTCAACTAGTTTAAACTAACTTCGACTTACATTTGACTAGCTTCAACTAGCTTCAACTAGCATTGACTAGCTTCGACTAGCTTCAACTAGTTCCAACTAGCTTCAACTAGCATTGACTAGATTTGACTAGTTTCAACTAGCTTCGACTCGCTTCAACTAGCATTGAATAGCTTTGAATAGCTTCCACTAGCTTTGATTAGCTTCAACTAGCTTTGATTAGCTTTGACTTCCTTTGACTAGCTTCCATCTACTATGAATGAGATGTGATTGGATGTGACCCCAATGATGTTCTTACCTGTCCTTTGGGTCCAGGCTCACCACCCAAACCCTGTCAGAGGACGAGAAAGAGAGAGAGACAGACATACAGACAGGTCAGTCCGCTCCAGTCTGAAATACTAACAGTGGATCTACAGTTAGGAAGTTAGAATTTTCCCCTTAGATTCAATAATTTCTCTTCAAGAACATGAAGATATGATGCATTTTCTCCCCCGTCCCATCCTGATAAAGCCACTCACCTTCTCTCCTTTCTCCCCAGCCAAGCCTTCTACACCAGGATCACCCTGAAAGACGAGAGAGCGAGAAAGAACAAGTTCAATCAATTGGTCATTGGCTATTGCATCATATAGGAGTGATTCTGGATACTACGCTATTGGTTTAAATAACAGGCTTACTACTACTTACAAAGTCTCCCTTCGCTCCAACTTTTCCTTGGAATCCCTGTGAAGACAGACGAGTCACACAGTAAATACACAATACATTATAATAAAGTGCAAGGACAATATATGGATCCGGCCAAGGACTGCAGGAGACAAAGCGCACAGTAAGAAAGATGTAGTTTAATCTAAAGACATGGGAGGGCCCCGTGTAGCTCAGTTGGTAGAGCATGGCGTTTGCAACGCCAGGGTTGTGGGTTCGATTCCCACGGGGGGGCAGTATGAAAAATGTATGCACTCACTAACTGTAAGTCGCTCTGGATAAGAGCGTCTGCTGAATGACTAAAATGTCAATGTAAAATGAGATGATGACTCTAGTAGTATCATTTATATTGCTTAGGCTCTGTGCGAGAGAACGGCTGTAGGATTCGTGGATCAACATTGCCCCCAATGGGCCGTTTGGGCAACAGTATGATCCCACACAAATGAATCCCTATTGTGACTTCAATGTTCAACACAAACAAACTCACACAGACAATATGTCTCGATACATACACATCCATAAACTCACACATGCACTCGCACGGACACACACAGAGAATATGTCTCGATACATACACATCCATAAACTCACAGATGCAAGAGCACACACACACATATATTTTACACACACGTACACACAAAGATTTATGTGATTTTACACAAACACAAAACACACACACACCTTGTCTCCCTTAGTTCCTGAGATGCCTTGAGCCCCTGGAACACCCATAGGTCCTCTCATACCCTTGTTGCCCTGCAGAGACACAACACCACTTAGATTATATTCCTGCCTAGATGTGTGTCGACTTGTTGGTCAAGTAAATGACAGTATGACAGTAACAACAGAACATAGTTAGACAACCACTGATTTAGACAAAACTGTATGTTTGTGCTGAGCTGTGCAGAAGTGACTTACAGCCTTGCCGACAATACCCTGTGGCCCTACAGCTCCCCTCTGGCCTCTGTCGCCCTGAGGGAGAGAAGGAGAGAGGAAGAGCGAGAGAGAGAGAGAGAGAGAGAGAGAGAGAGAGAGAGAGAGAGAGAGAGAGAGAGAGAGAGACAGAGAGAGAGACAGAGAGAGAGAAAGAAGGAGAGAGATAGAAATTAAAAGTGTGACAATAACATAACTCAAAGTGTTTCATGCATGTATGTATTGGTGCCAGCTGATTCTCTGCTACCACATACCACATAAGTTATAGTGATGGTGACTTGTTATAGTGATGGTGACTTGTTATAGTGATGGATTGTGGGAGAAGATACCTTAGGTCCAGGAACACCCTCCATACCAGCTTCACCAGGAAGACCAGGCTCACCCTGAGAGAGAGAGAGAGAGAGAGAGAGAGAGAGAGAGAGAGAGAGAGAGAGAGAGAGAGAGAGAGAGAGAGAGAGAGAGAGAGAGAGAGAGGAGAGAGGAGAAGAGAGAGAGAGAGAGAGAGAGAGAGAGAGAGAGAGAGGAGAGGAGAGAGAGAGAGAGAGAGAGAGAGAGAGAGAGAGAGAGAGAGAGGAGAGAGAGAGAGAGAGAGAGAGAGAGAGAGAGAGAGAGAGAGAGAGAGAGAGAGAGAGAGAGAGAGAGAGAGAGAGAGAGAGAGAGAGAGAGAGAGAGAGAGAGTTAAGATCCTCATATCAGCAACAGCTACAATAAAAATCTGCATTCTGGTGTGTGAAAAACAAACAAACACATGGGCAGGTGAGGTGACCTACCTGAGGTCCTGGGGCACCAGACATTCCAACATGGCCTCTGGGACCAGGCTCTCCCTGAAGGGAAACAGAACAGGAAGTGGTTATCAGTTGGGGCAGTAGCTTCCTTTGCACTATTGTCTGTCTAAGCACATTAAATGTCCTTCCTCTTTTATTGATTGTGGTGATGTGGTAGGACAATGAATCAGGTGATAGTTGGTCACAGCCTTACCTTGCCTCCAGGTCCACCCTTGGTTCCGGGGCTACCAGGCAAACCCTATCAGAGAGACAAGAGAAGGTCAAAGGTCAAATAAAGGACTTCTAAGTGACCCCTAATTCTATGTTCTACTTTACAAGTGACTGTCTTCAAGCTTTTCAG
>NC_139990.1:8091810-8161810 GCF_964263955.1 Coregonus lavaretus | reverse complement strand
GGAAGAGAAAAAGATGGAGATCTTCATTCTTCTGGCAGAAGAGAATACACTGCCAATGTCATTCAGAAGAGGATACACTGCCAATGTCATTCAGAAGAGGATACACTGCCAATGTCATTCAGAAGAGGATACACTGCCAATGTCATTCAGAAGAGGATACACTGCCAATGTCATTCAGAAGAGGATACACTACCAATGTCATTCAGAAGAGGATACACTGCCAATGTCATTCAGAAGAGGATACACTGCCAATGTCATTCAGAAGAGGATACACTGCCAATGTCATTCAGAAGAGGATACACTGCCAATGTCATTCAGTTCAGAATGTAATATGTAGTGTCTGACTAGTTCTTTTTTTCTAAGAAAGTCTTTAATTCAAAAAAATATATAAAAAAATAAAGAATGATAAGGGATATAATGAACAAATAGGTACTTACAGCCAGCCCAGGCAGTCCGGGTCCCTACAGAGAGAGAGGGATGAGAGAGAGATGGAAAGGGGAATGAGTGATTAGTTAAGTCTGTGTGTAATCATATAATCACAAACAAATGTGCATAATAAGTCATGTATGATTTGTTTAAACAATTATCTTATTTTAATTCAATTAAGAGCAGCTGTGTCTACAGAGACAGAAAACTAGAGAGACAGTGTTAATCAATCTAACCTAGACTGAGAGAAAACAATCAATGTGTGTTCAATGTGTCATAATAAGTAATGGAATTAAATTTAAACAAATTAAATTAATGTAATTCAATGCTTCATCCATGCATATCACTAACTGACTCCACTCTGTCAATACAGTCTGTCTAGTAGTCTGTCAAATATAGCTACACAGCACCACCTAGTGTGCTTTACTGTAGCTACAGGTAGTCTTCCTTAACCTGCCTTAACCACAGATCTAGGATCAGATTACCCTGACTCCAAAACATTAGCGGGATGAACAAATATCTGACCCTGTATCAGAGGTCTTGGACCCACTGTACACGGCTGTTGGACGAGACTAGTTATAACACTGTAAATCAGTCAGCTGCTAAAAGCTGTTATGACAGTGTTATGTAGCCCCTATGACTAGGGTCTCCCCCATACCTCTGTACTCCTAGCTAGGTCATGTGGTCGGGAAAAACTCTGGGCCCTACTGATGACGGTGGGTTAGTCGCAGTGGATTTGTAGTGATCAGGCTATATGTAGTCTGTATTGAACAGTGTTCAGGTTCTGTTTAGTCCGTTAGTACTTACAGTGGGTCCAGGTTCACCACCAGGTCCAGGCTGGCCCTGTAGAAAACAACAATAAACAACAACAACAACAACAACATGAGGGTTTATTCTCTCATAGTTTGCATCCAATGTAGGCTCCCACCATGGTCCTTACCTTAGGTCCAGGGTTCCCGACAGGACCTCGATCTCCCTTTGCTCCAATCAAACCCTGGAGATGTAGAGAGATAGAGTGATGCATTCAGTCAGTAAGATCGGTTTGGATTACCCATAGAGTGTTACTTTAGTTCTGGATTTCAATAATGAGGTTGTCGTAAATATAAGAATGGCTTGTGTTCATTCTGTGCTCTAATAACACAGCACTGTAAGGTGAATTCTGTCTCTCTAATGCTAACCCTTTATTGGACAGCCTGCTACTTTTGTCAGGACTCACTCCACAGTTTACAAACAAGTGCAGGGGCAGCACTTTGAAATGAAAGTGACAGATTGCACCTTTAGAATTTGCCAGAGCCTGGGGATTGCTACATCTACGTGTGACCTGAATTCCCATTATAACAATGAGACTATCAGTGGTCTGATTGGATTGGACACTTCCAGGTAATCAGCAGGACAAGTAGGATTGGGATTCCGGGCCGGATTACAGGGTAAATCCCTGTGGAATGTCTCTCAGCATGTGACTGTGAGACCAGCAGAGTGAATTTGCGTTACCTTAGTTAGAGAGAATCAGTTTCCTGAAAACAGTCACCTTCATAACAACATATAGCTCAGTCTATCTAGCTAGGTTACAGTACATCAATGCATCAGGATTTACATCAATGCTTTTCTCTCCTGGAGTTTTACACAAACACACATACTTTTTCTCTCTTTTCTCTCTTTCTCACTCTCTTTCTCTCTCTTTCTCTCTGTCTTTCTCAGTCTCTCTTTCTCTCTCTGTCTCTCTTTCTCTCGCGCTCTCTTTCTCCCTCACATTGTCTTTCTCTTGTTGTCACTCTCTTACAGACACACTTAGCAACTGATAGATAGGAGACTTACGTCAATGCCGTTGTCTCCTGGAGCTCCATCTGGACCAGGTTCACCTGGCTCTCCCTTCAAGCCCTAGGAACAGAGACACAGCCATAGTCAGGTACACACACACACACACACACACACACACACATACACACATCAGAGATATTGTCAGTGTAAAGTGCAACCACTCACACAAACACTATTGAACATGCACACAAATAAACACCCTTGAACATGCATACACACACACATACACACATACGCATATACAGTAACTTACTGGTGGGCCAGGAGGACCAGGAGGTCCTTTCTCCCCCTGTGAAGAGAGAGACGAACAAGAAAGAGAGACATGATATTAACAATTTGTATTGTATGTTCACTACGAGATTGATGATATGTCAGTTAATGTAGAAGACGTTGAAGTCCTTGACATAGAAGTCCTTGATGACAGCCCCTTGTTGATCTGGAAAGATTGGTGGAACCTCCACTGACCCTAACAGAAGACTATGACTGCATCTCAATATTGTGAGTGACTTCCTTACCTTATCTCCTTTCCTCAATCTGAACAGACTTTTACTGTAAGTTCTGGACAAGTGAAAGCTAATTCCTGGTCCTTAATAAACCATGTATTACTCATTACTCCCACATTGATCAACTATTTACTAATCATAAGTAAAGTATTTTTGCAGTCCCTTATCTAAAGTGAGCGCTATTTAACCCTAACCCTAACCTTTATATAACCCTAACCTAACCCTAAATGGTGTGCAATCTTTTTGTAAGCACCTTATAAATGGTTTATAACAGACTGTTAAAATAATGTGTAACCCACCCTCCATATTGCTTTCAGATCACGGATAAGAAAGATCAGGTAAGGAGAGGAGACAAGGAGAGGAAGCCACTTTAGACCATTGAGATGCATCCTAGGTAGTGACATCAACCTATTGCGCATACACCTATCCAGTTCCATACAGATCTGCAAGCGTCATTTTGTCACAGGTGGAGATGAGGGGGCAAATGCTTTTTTAAGATCCAGCCATGATTGACAGCTCATGTTTACTCCACCCTCAATATGGAGTTAGGGAACTTTCCAATCATGATAGGACTGGATAGGTAAATATGACGGAAACTAGTTGGAGCTATTGCTGACACCTACCCTGGTGTAATCAGGTCTGCAAAGGAGAGTGAACAAGGGCAGATGGGAGGGAACAACTTTTTTGGAATGAAATGCAGCTGGCATGTATAGTTGGCCAGAATTGTTTTTCACAGCACTCTCATTATAGCCCAACCATCACATATCATAGCAGATAAATATCTGACCCCAAATGCTATTCCAAGTTCCAACCCGCAAGAGGTAATCCATGTTCACATTAAACATCAACCTGCCAGTCTGTAGCCTTCCATTAGTTAGATAGAGAATGAGCCCCTCTATCCAACTCAGTGAGGGCATCGACATAATCCCAAACCATTATATTTAACAGTAGATCTACCTGGCTTTGGGGATGAAACGGCTCTCCAACTAATTGCATTGGATACAAGCATGCCTAACTTGTAACATCACAATCCTTTTGGATCATATAGGCCTCACATATTAGTTTATTCCCTTGTCCTTTCATGGTGTAATTCTGTATTCTCAACATGATTTCAGAACATGGCTTTGTTTAGACTGAGAATACCTCAAAGGTACCACATTACCGCGATATATTTCCCTCGGGATGGAGAGAAAGCCCCCAACTCAAAGAACTCTCTCGCTGCGGGAAACAGAGCTCTTTTGTGCTTCTGTGTATTCATTCCTCCCGCCCTCTGGTGGTCTCACCGCAGTACTACCTCAGAGCGTTCCATTCGGTACAATGCCCGTCTTTGTGACAACCTGTTGGCTCTTGGCGAAGTGGAGGTAATACTCACATCAATGCCGTCGGACCCAGGGGTGCCAGAGGGGCCGGGCAGGCCGGGATTGCCCTGAGGTCCTGGAGGACCGCTCTGGAAAAAATTAAAACAAAATGGAGCGTTTAGAAGTGTGCAGTGGTTTTGTAGATAATTACCTGGGCTTAGAATGTATCACTTTTTGGTATTCATCCAATTGGATACATGTTATTTTCATACTATAAAGAACATGTGGAATAACTGGAATGGAGTAAAATATTTCACACGTTTTGGGATTTTGTGTGCCATTTTATTGTAGGCCTTTTGATAATGGAGAAGCAGGTGCTTTTTGAACCACTCCAATGTTCAGATAGTCCTAATTGATAAATCAGGCACAACAATGTCAGGAGGCAATCACACATGTTCAAGTGGGAATTATAACTACAATTAAATGTTATATTTCATGTGAATACAATCCTAGAAACAAGACAAAAGCATCATAAACTTGAAGTGAATGAATCACCCATACCCATCACATTTTCACATAAAGCATGTAAGGCCAACACAAATCCATTACCACTGGTAGCCTACATTCTTAGAAAACAAAGTGCTATCTAGAACCTAAAAGGGTTGTTTGGCTGTCCCCATAGGAGAACCCTTTGAAGAACCCTATTTGGTTCCAGGTAGAACTCCTTTTTGGTTCCATGTAGAACCCTTTCCACAGAGGGTTCTACATGGAACCCAAAAGGGTTCTACCTGGAACTAAAAAGGGTTCTACCTGGAGTCAAAAAGTGTTCTCCCATGGGGACAGCCGGAGAACCCTTTTGGAACCCTTTTTTCTAAGAGTGTATTTGGAACGATGTAAAAAAAATATAAAACTATCCAGAGCTCATGAGAAAAAATAGGACTGATGAATGAGTTTTAAAAAAATTCATATGGAAATTAAAACACTCTCACATCCTGTAAGAAGTATATTGCTTCCAAAATGGGTGTAAAACAAAAGTATTTATCACCAAATAATCTAAGGTAGTAGGTAGGGGGAGGAAAGATGTTTACCAAGGCCCTCCCCCATCCCATCCCCTTCCTTTGGGAATGCAGCTTCCTTCAATCGATTTCAATCAGTCTCCAGAATTCTGCCCATCATTCAGAAAAAAAGTTGGGAATTCCGTACAATGGTCCTGTTTGTTCAGACAGATCCACTGGTAACTTTCTGTTGGATAGCACGTAGGTGTGATTTGGTGGAGGGCATCTTCAGGTCGGTCATTCTCTCTGTGTGTGTGTGTTTGAATAGGGGGCTTCGCAGTAAACGCACATGGGTGTCTTGAGTACACAGCCTCTGTGTGTGAGTGTGTGTGTGTGTACGTCGGCGTGCTTGTGTGTCTCCAGCCGAATTCCAGTGTAAGGGCTGCTCTCCCTCGATGACTCTGTCCTGAATCTCGTTTTAGACAAAAATGAGAAATCGTTCCATGTTTTGTATCCACTCCAACTGCTCTTCAGGGATAACCATCCATTTGAAAAAGGAGACATTCCCATTCTTCATCTGTATTCAAGTAGAAATGTCATCCACAGAATGAAGGCACGTAGTCCATGGCAGGAAGATACAGTATATATGTATGTACAATGCCACATCACACAACACACATAAACACAAACATTACACAACTGATCTTCATCCAGCTCTAGACTCATCATTACAACAATGTTATGACTATGATGAAACACCCAAGCCCTGAAACACGATTGTAATCATTCACTCTTCTGAAACAAAATGTATTTTACAACCACCACTAGCCAGTGTGACAACAAAACCATAGCAAGCACAGCGGTCCCCCCAGTAGTCTCTGTCTACCTTCATCACCAGTCCCTCTCTCCTGGGGACTTCTCTCCCACCGTACCCCAGCCAGAAGCACCCCAGCCTGGGTACACCCCTAACCTCCCCTGTCCACTCCACTCACCACTTGGGCCAGAGCCAGGCACAGAGTCTGCAGGATGACCCAGCTCTTCAACACAGCCGAGAGTCCAGCCATGATCTCTCTCTCTCTCTCCTCAGCACTAAATCCTCTCTTCTCTTGCTTTCTCCCGCTCTCCCCTGTCCTCTCCTTCAGGCCGGGACAGAAACGGTAGGGAATCCAAAGGGGGATGGGGGCTATGTGCGCAGCCCCGAAAATTCCACCCAGTAAAAGTGGTGTAGAGGAATGGTTGGATGGAGGGACAGATGGAATAAGAGAGAGGTGTAACCCAGCCCTACAGCCTGCCCCAGTGAACACAGGAGCTCCTGAAAGCCCCTCACACACAAACACACACACACCCACACACACAGAGACACAAACACACACACACACACTGAGAAACACTTGCACACACTGCTGCCTCATGAATAATGTTTCCCTATAGATAGGTTCCCACAAACTCATTGAACAAACAAAACTGCTGCTCATGAATATGCACAATCACAGCCAGATTCCCACATGCTGATTGGACACAGCTGCTACCTAGCTCCACCCTGAGGAAGGAGAGTTCGTAAGTGATTGAAACTTGAGTGGAATTCCCCAATCCTACAGTCACTCGCCCCCTACCCCCTAGTTAGTTGTGTGGGTCTGACAAGATTGAATAGGTGTAAAGGCTTCCCATCCGAAACAGTTTGGAACAGTTCCTGAATATATTATGATGACATTTTGCGACGTTTTTGTTCGTTTTGGTCTTCGGCAAGGGTTTTTTCCAAGGGTTCCGGTACTGCAGTTTAACTGACGCCCAGCCGAGAAAAATACCATTTCCATAGATGGCCACATCAAGAAGTCAGATTTGAAAGTCGTAATAAGACACTTTAGTCATCAACACAGCAGCCATTGCTAGCTAGCCAACACTACCAGCTGGCTGTACTGTAGTAGCTAAATACAATATCTTTGTGCTAGCTAGCCAACGTTTAATCATTGCTGCGTTATGAAAGAACTAGACACGGACACGAATTATCTGTTTAGTGTGTTCACACACTATTGGTAGTTTGTTGTAACCAAGTATTGGTGCTAAACTGTGTGTTATTGGATGCTAGCATGCTAGTTAGCTATGGCGTCATAGTTAGCTAGCTGAATAAAGTAAGTTGAGTCTATTCATTGAAACATTGAACCGCTGTAGTTTACAACAATTCTAATTTCTAAAGTGGAAGTTGGGAGAGTTTTATTCGGGTGGTTCAGTGAAACAATTATAGTTTCTGAGGTGGAAGTTGGGAGAGTTATATTTTTTTGGTGAGGGAGGCCTGCTCTCTCCTTTCCCAGATGTTTAGTTCATTTCATTCCGATCTCCTCTGCATTATTGTAGCCATCTGCTGCAGCCTGTCAACTGTGCCTCTGCCTATCCCTGTTCTCTCCTCTCCGCACAGGCTACACAAATGCCTCACACCGCGTGGCTGCTGCCTCTCTAACCTGGTGGTCCCTGCACGCACCACACACCTGGAGTTCCAGGTCTCAGGCAGCCTCTGGAACTGCCGTTCTGCCGCCAACAAGGCTGACTTCATCCCAGCCTATGCTACCCTCCAGTCCCTCGACTTCCTGGCGCTGACGGAAACATGGATTACCACTGAAAACACTGCTACTCCTACTGCTCTCTCCTCGTCTGACCATGTGTTCTCGCATACCCCGAGAGCATCTGGTCAGAGGGGTGGTGGCACAGGAATCCTCATCTCTCC
Organism: Coregonus lavaretus; assembly: GCF_964263955.1. Classification (NCBI taxonomy): domain Eukaryota; kingdom Metazoa; phylum Chordata; class Actinopteri; order Salmoniformes; family Salmonidae; genus Coregonus; species Coregonus lavaretus. The sequence goes on along the minus strand of NC_139990.1, from coordinate 8,154,051 downwards.
CAAGTGGTCATTCTCAATTTTTCCCCTAACCCATCTGTCTATCTCCTCATTTGAATTCCACGCTGTCACAGTCACTAGCCCATTTAAGCTTAATATCCTTGTCATCTATCGCCCTCCAGGTTCCCTTGGAGAGTTCATCAATGAGCTTGACGCCTTGATAAGTTCCTTTCCTGAGGATGGCTCACCCTTCACAGTTTTGGGGGATTTCAACCTCCCTACGTCTACATTTGACTCATTTCTCTCTGCCTCCTTCTTTCCACTCCTCTCCTCTTTTGACCTCACCCTCTCACCGTCCCCCCCTACTCACAAGGCAGGCAATACGCTTGACTTCATCTTTACTAGATGTTGCTCTTCTACTAATCTCACTGCAACTCCCCTCCATGTCTCCGACCACTACTTTGTATCCTTTTCTCTCTCGCTCTCCTCCAACACTACTCACTCTGCCCCTACACAGATGGTAACGCGCCGCCGCAACCTTCGCTCTCTCTCTCCCACTACTCTCTCCTCTTCCATCCTATCATCTCTTCCCTCTGCTCAATCCTTCTCCCTCCAATCTCCTGACTCTGCCTCCTCAACCCTCCTCTCCTCCCTTTCTGCATCCTTTGACTCCCTGTGTCCCCTATCCTCCCGGCCGGCTCGGTCCTCCCCTCCAGCTCCGTGGCTTGATGACTCATTGCGAGCTCACAGAACAGAGCTCCGGGCAGCGGAGCGGAAATGGAAGAAAACTAAACTCCCTGCCGACCTGGCATCTTTTCACTCCCTCCTCTCTACATTTTCTTCATCTGTTTCTGCTGCTAAGGCCACTTTCTACCACTCTAAATTCCAAGCATCTGCCTCTAACCCTAGGAAGCTCTTTGCCACATTCTCCTCACTGCTGAATCCCCCCCCCTCCCCCCCTCCTCCCTCTCTGTGGATGACTTCGTCAACCACTTTGAAAAGAAGGTTGACGACATCCGATCCTCGTTTGTTAAGTCTAATGACACTGCTGGTCCTGCTCACACTGCCCTACCCTATGCTTTGACTTCTTTCTCCCCTCTCTCTCCAGATAAAATATTGCGACTAGTGACTGCAGGCCGCCCAACAACCTGCCCGCTTGACCCCATCCCCTCCTCTCTTCTCCAGACCATCTCCGGTGACCTTCTCCCCTACCTCACCACGCTGATCAACTCATCCTTGACTGCTGGCCATGTCCCTTCCGTCTTCAAGAGAGCGAGAGTTGCACCCCTTCTCAAAAAACCAACACTCGATCCCACTGATGTCAACAACTACAGACCAGTATCCCTTCTTTCTTTTCTTTCCAAAACTATTGAGCGTGCCGTCTTTAGCCAACTCTCTTGCTATCTCTCTCAGAATGACCTTCTTGATCCAAACCAGTCAGGTTTCAGGACTGGTCATTCAACTGAGACTGCTCTTCTCTGTGTCACGGAGGCTCTCCGCACTGCTAAAGCTAACTCTCTCTCCTCTGCTCTTGTCCTTCTAGACCTGTCTGCTGCCTTTGATACTGTGAACCATCAGATCCTCCTCTCCACCCTCTCCGAGCTGGGCATCTCCGGCGCGGCTCACTCCTGGATTGCGTCCTACCTGACCGGTCGCTCCTACCAAGTGGCGTGGCGAGAAGCTGTCTCCGCACCACGTGCTCTCACCACTGGTGTCCCCCAGGGCTCAGTTCTAGGCCCTCTCCTTTTCTCCCTATACACCAAGTCACTTGGCTCTGTCATATCCTCACATGGCCTCTCCTATCATTGCTACGCTGACGATACACAACTAATCTTCTCCTTTCCCCCTTCTGATAACCAGGTGGCGAATCGCATCTCTGCATGTCTGGCCGACATATCAGTATGGATGACGGATCACCACCTCAAGCTGAACCCTGGCAAGATGAAGCTGCTCTTCCTCCCGGGGAAGGACTGCCCGTTCCATGATCTCGCCATCACGGTTGACAACTCCGTTGTGTCCTCCTCCCAGAGTGCGAAGAGCCTTGGCTTGACCCTGGACAACACCCTGTCGTTCTCCGCTAACATCAAGGCGGTGACCCGATCCTGCAGGTTCATGCTCTACAACATTCGGAGAGTACGACCCTGCCTTACACAGGAAGCGCCACAGGTCCTAATCCAGGCACTTGTCATCTCCCGTCTGGATTACTGCAACTCGCTGTTGGCTGGGCTCCCTGCCTGTGCCATTAAACCCCTACAACTCATCCAGAATGCCGCAGCCCGTCTGGTGTTCAACCTTCCCAAGTTCTCTCACGTCACCCCCCTCCTCCGCACACTCCACTGGCTTCCAGTTGAAGCTCGCATCCGTTACAAGACCATGGTGCTTGCCTATGGAGCAGTGAGGGGAACGGCACCTCCGTACCTTCAGGCTCTGATCAGTCCCTACACCCAAACGAGGGCATTGCGTTCATCCACCTCTGGCCTGCTGGCTCCCCTTCCTCTGTGGAAGCATAGTTCCCGCTCAGCCCAGTCAAAACTGTTCGCTGCTCTGGCACCCCAATGGTGGAACAAGCTCCCTCACGACGCCAGGACAGCGGAGTCACTCACCACCTTCCGGAGACATTTGAAACCCCACCTCTTTAAGGAATACCTGGGATAGGATGAAGTAATCCTTCTACCCCCCCGCCCCCCCCCCCCCCCCCCCCTCCCCCCCCAAAAAAAATAATAATAATAATTTAAAAAAATAAAAATAAAAAATATATAAACATTTCTTTTTATTGTAAAGTGGTTAACCCACTGGCTATAGGGTGAATGCACCAATTTGTAAGTCGCTCTGGATAAGAGCGTCTGCTAAATGACTTAAATGTAATGTTAAATGTAATGTAAAATCACCTTTGTGCACAAAACATCCATTGCATTATTCAAATAATTGTCGCTGAGAACGATTTTTTTTCATCCAATGTCTGCCATGTTTTTGGAAGACGTGTTTACGCCGTCGCTGCTCGTGCTGCTCCCTGTGCACACTGACTGCTAGTGCGTATGTGATGTTGGTCCGTATAAACCGGATGCAACCCGGATATAGATGGTCCATGAATCTACCTTGAAAACAACGGTGGGACATCTTGGATGCAGTCTCCAGTCATATTATACCTAAGTGTTCTTTTAGGCTGTTCTTGCACACAACGTTTTTCCTCGAGGCAAGCCGAAGTCAGTAGCCGAAGTCGGTAGCCGAAGTCGGTAGCCGAAGTCTACGCCTCTTCGTCGGTGATTGGTCAACAGTAGGGATTCTTCAAGTAAGTGTTTGTTGTCATTCAACGAGAGAAATACTGCACCAAACATGTTAGTTAGATTTAAAATTGCGTGACCAAGATCTCCTCAACAAAAGCGGCCTACTTCCCTGAAGACCCCTCCCCCGAACGGTGCGACAAGTTCCTGAACTTATTCCACGCCAAAATCAACCAACATCTACTCACAATGCCCAGTACTCCTGCTGACAACCTCTCCTGGATGAACACCTCGGAAGGCCCAGCCTAAACCACCTGCCTCTCTGACTTCACCCTCACTACTGAGAACTCAATCACTGAGTTCATCCGCAAATCCAAATCATCCACCTGCCAACTTGACCCCCTGCCCACCAGCCTTGTCAAAACCTGCCTGCCTTCCATCTCTCCCCTCCTCACTGGCATAATCAACTCTTCCCTCACCACTGGCATCGTACCCTCCACTGTCAAGATTGCTGCAGTTTCCCCCATCCGCAAAAAGCCAGATGACCTGAACAACTTCCGTCCAATCTCAAACCTTCCCCTCCTCTCCAAAATACTGAAGCGGGTTGTGGGCACTCAACTACAAAACCATCTCAACTCCAATAACCTTCACAAATCGTTCCAGTCCGGTTTCCCCTCCAAACACAGCACTGAAACAGCCCTGGTCAAAATCACTAATGACCTCCGTGCAGCTGACTCCTTGACCTGAGTGCAGCCTTCGATGCCATCCACGCCTCATGGAACATCTGGCTGGTGTTGGTGTCACAGGTGTTGCACTCTCCTGATTTTCCTCCTACCTCACTGACACGGCCGGCCCACTCATTAGGAAAGATTAGGTGGCCTCTTATGGTGGCAGATTGATGAAGGCGGCATTTTCTGAGCTAAACAGACCAAGACGTACCTCCAACAACAACACATAAAACCTCACATAATTCTGCCCAAAAACAATGACAATTTCTCTCAACCAGTGGGCTTTTTAGGTGATCGCTGATGCCGCCCTTTGATAAGCAGTACCCACATCGTCAAAGGCAGTGGCGCAAAATATTTTGCTTGTCCATTCCCAGTGCGCCTCTCCAGGGTGCTGTTGGAGAGACGCATCTCTGCAGCGCTCCACCAACGTTCCGTCAAAAAAATTATCTAACATAAATCATGTAGCAGATATAGGATATGGTAGAAAGAGTATGTGGCCTTTTTTGTAGCCTACAGGCTGGAGATAAAATGTATGACAATGAAAGACACTTTTTATATCATGTAGGTTTCTCCGATCAAATAGCCTAACCTAAATGGCGCTCAATCAAATAAAAAATGTGCTGTCATGTTAACAAACAACATATCCTAAAAACAGGACAGGTCAAAGTAAAATGGACAATATGGAATGGACAATCACAACTGTTGTCCAGGAGTTTTACCCCAGGGTCATGATTAGAGTTTGTATCTATAAATTTTTGACAAGCTGATCATAGTGAAAAATAAAATACTTGTGCATTTCCCGCTGTGTAAACACATTGCAAATATGCTCACGATAACTCCTGATAAAGTTGGGTAGCTGATATTCAGATCTTTAATAGCCAAATGGATTAGTCACAGGAATCAGGACTAATAAAGCCAATGCAATGGCCTGTTTTACAAATGGTAGGCCTACTACATGGATGGGCATTAAATTCCATTGCAGGCCGACATGGTAGGTTACACCCCAGTAAGCACAAGCCAACATCTTTTGGAGGTATTTTTTTGGTCCTGTCCGGACATCGTTTTTGGGTGTTTTACACCTCAGTAAGCACGGACCGACGCCAACCACTTTTGGACGTCTTTTTTTGGTGCAGTTCTGGACCGGCCTTGATTTCCAAATCCACGGACATTGGTTTTTGGTCCATACCAAATCTGAACCAATCATAGACGTCTAATAATATAATAATATGTTTGGTTCCGATTTTGTCCAGTCTGGACCAGCCTTGATTTGGCCCATACATAGATGTCTATAATAATAAGTATTTTCAACTTTCATTCAGAACTGAAATTGAACCCGATTTCAACGTCCGGAAAATACTTATTTTTTTAACGTCCAGAAAAGATACAGTTTCAACGTTCTGGAAAAAAATTATTTTAAACATACGGAAAATACCTTTTCACCTTTAACTCAGAACCTAAATTGAACCTAACTTCAACGTCTAGAAAATACGTATTGTAGACGTCTTTTCAACATAATTTTGTTTACTTGGACTATTCTAGTTTTGCGGGGGGCTGCATTTTTTGGTCTCGCCTATGGCGGCAGAACGGCAAGGACCGGCCCTGCTCACTGACTGCCAACAGTTTGTGCAACTGAAAAATCACAGATCAGGGTGTGCCGCTGTCTCACAGGGTGTCCCCCAGGGGTCAGTGTTGGGTTCACTCCTCTTCATCATATACCTCCTACCCCTGGGAAAGATCATGCAACATTACAAAGTTAACTTCCACTGCTATGCAGATGACACCCAGCTCTAACTCTCCACCAAACCCACCACTCCCCTCCCTCCCACCTCCCTCATAAGCTGCCTTCAAAACATCCGGAGCTGAATGAGCATCAACCTCCTAAAACGTAACAGCAACAAGGCAGAGGTCATGCTCATTAGCTCCAAATTCACTTTCTCCAAACAGCCCAACCTCAGCATCACCATAGATGGTTTCTCAGTCCCTCTGTCAACACAAGTTCCCAACCCTACCCCCTAAACCTAAACACTTACCCTAAACCAGGTCCATTTCCTATTCCCAACCCTACCTCCTAAAGAAAAAAGGAAAATAATAGTTTATTTAGTCTCTCTGTGTTTCATACATTTCCTCCAATTCGCAAGAGGCTGAATGTATCTCAACAGAGAAAGCATCCAAACAAACAAAATAAACAGTGCCACTGTCTCAGTTTGAAAAATGTATGCACTCACTAACTGTAAGTCGCTCTGGATAAGAGCGTCTGCTAAATTACTAAAATGTCAAATGTAAAAATGTGTAGCCCATCTATCTGATGCTGTCTGGTCAAAAAGAGTATGACACTCCCGAGTGGCGCAGCGGCCTAAGGCACTGTGTCGCAGTGCTTGAGGCGTCACTACAGACCCGGGTTTGATTCCAGGCTGTGTCGCTACCGGCTGTGACCGGGAGTCCCAGCGTTCGGGTTAGGGGAGGGTTTGGCCGGGTGGGCTTTACTTGGCTCAACGCGCTCTAGTGACTCCTTGTGGCAGACCGGGAACCTGCAGGCTGACTTCTGACGTCAGTTGGATGGTGTTTTCTCTGACACATTGGTGTGGCTGGCTTCCGGGTTAATCGGGCAGGTGTTAAGAAGCGCGGTTTGGCGGTTTAGGAGGATGCATGACTCACCTCTCCAGAGCCCATTGGGGAGTTGCAGCGATGAGACAAGATCGCAATTGGATATCATTGAATTAGGGGGTAAAAAAATATATACAATACAAATACACAAAATATATATATATATACAAAACAACAACCCCAAAAAATAAAGAGTATGCCATTGTTGCCTGTAGCATTGAATGCAAGGGAAGCCAGCAAGCATTTGGCCTTGATAAAAAATACATTAAAAAAAATAGCCAATCAGCATTGAGCTCAACTGTGAATGGTTCTGGCTCACCAAAAAAAAGTGTCAAAGGAAGCCAGTTTGGATTTGGCTTGACACCATCACATCAGAAGCCAAAATTGACAGAAATGTTTTTAATTGTTGCATCTTGTTGTGTTGTCCTCTGGTGGCTAACGAGCTAGCTAAAATCGTCCCTTTCCCTTAGCCATGGATGCATACAGGGATTTGGACTTGCGGTTTTACTAAATTCTCCATACTGGCCAATGATTATAATGGCGATTCTGATCCAACCATAAATTCATACACTGTGCCTCTGGCCCAGTGGCGGCTCCTGAAAAAATTCTCAGGAGGGGCAATTTTTCTGATGATTTAGGTGACCTACACACATTTAAAAAAAGATATGTCCAGCAACAACATGAAGACAGGGGCAGCATATAAGTCAATACCAGAAGCATTTATTGACTGATCTCAAAAGTGTTGGCTTACCAGGGTTGGTGGAGCCCTCAGTTTCATCTTTGCCTCGCAAAGCTAACTCAAACACTCCGCAAAACTTCACACACTGGATTAGCCGGCTGAGGATGTGGCGGTTCTTGCTAATGTCGTAGTAAATATATTTGTTATAGTGAATATGGAATATGATATGTTGAGTAAAATGTTGTGCTAAGATCTATTTAGGTCAGGAGCTGGTTATAAGTTCTGTTCCTATCCAATAACAATGGACAAAAGGTTCCTATCTTGTCAGCCTTGTCAGCAGGTGGCCAAGGACAACACCCACGCCATAGGCCTCTCAGTTCTTCCAACTCACGAGTTCTTGCTCTGAGGACACACACACACACAAACACACACACACACACATCATCACTGTTAAACACACACACACACACACATCATCACTGTTAAACACACACACACACACACACAAAAATCCCCTCTCTTAGGCTGAACATTTGAAGACAGAGAACCCGACTCAGAGCCAATGCAACAGTGACAGTAGCCTGCAGGGGACCTCGCCCAACTCATCAGGACCAATCAGAAGATCAGAACTACTAGATTGAACCTACTTCATTTATTGCATAAAATGTCTGCACACAATGTTTCGGGGCTCTCTTCAGATAATAATAATAATAATAATAATAATAATAATAATATGCCATTTAGCAGACGCTTTTATCCAAAGCGACTTACAGTCATGCGTGCATACATTTTTGTGTATGGGTGGTCCCGGGGATCGAACCCACTACCTTGGCGTTACAAGCACCATGCTCTACCAGCTGAGCTACAGAAAGTGGATACTCATGGATGCGCATTGCAATTGTAAAATGTCAACACAATTGGAGACACCACGTCATTTTTGGAGACATGTTATTGACAGTAAACTATTGTGGATGCGACTGCTAACTAAATAAAACATTTTAGCTGGCTAGCTAATCATCTTAGCTAAATGTGGGGCAAACAATTCAGTTATTTACCGTTAATTTGAGGGATTGGGGTGAAAGAAATCGAGTTACATAGTGATACTTTACGATATACTGTATTGACAATATCGCAATATTTTAGCGCTAGTTGGCTGTACCTGCACCAAAACACCATTATTGTTCCTTCATAGCTTGTTCTCAATCTTTTCACATTGGGAGCAAATTTGTTTTCAGCACTTTTATTTCCATGACTGATCAAAACTCGTTCTCATGGCTTTCTGATCCCTCTGCAACAGACATATGGTGCGCAATAAAATCACAGTATCGAATCGCAATACGTATAGAATCATGAGACTCGCAATGCTGATGCATATATCTTATCGTGAGGTTCCTGGCAATTCCCAGCCCAAGTTCATTTGCCACAACAAATCTCTTCGCTAGCAAACGCGATGTCTTCTCCAAAACGGCAATGTGTCTCCAGCAATGTTTACTTTTTTGACGTTCTATGGCATCTCCACTTTCCAAGCATATATGACCACATGTAATATTTTGGTAAGTGATGCAAATAGTGAACTATGTAGGGCCAGGATGTAAAATATATGTAGCTGCAGCAATTTCTCTTATCTGATATGGTAAGTAATGGGGCTTAATTTATAGCTCCCTAAGAGTTTGACGAACGGGTCCGTGAACGCGATTCCAGATATATTTACCTCTGAATAAACTGCCTTTATTACACCATATCCACATCCAGTAAACTTGTGATTATCAACACTAACCTCATCGTTGTGGCGGCGGACAGCTAGCCTGTATCCCTCGTCATCCAGTTGAGTGAGTGGCAATGTCTTTTTTCGTTCGTACCAATTTTTGGAAAATCCTCGGGTGTAGGACTTTCCGCCTTTAGTAGAAACCTGTTGAATTATTAAATTTGGTCTGGGAGGTCCTAATTGTTTCGTTGCCAATTTATCTTCATTTGTTCGCCGACAAAAAGGAACTTCTTTCAAACAATCCATTCTTTTCTCAGTTACGTTCATGGTTACGTAACGTATGACGAAAGCGCGTAAGTGCAAGCCCACAGACACCCATTGAGATTGTATTGAAGGCTCTGAAATTTGAAAAAAATAGATTTTACATGGGAGTCTATTACAGACTTCTGGGCGATTTTCAACCTGACTGAAATCGCCCCAAAAGGGGGGGGAGCCATTTGAAGCACGACTTTAGCCTGATTCGACATTTAGTGGCAGTGTGGCACTGTGGCAGATCAGACGTATAGATTACAACACTGATAACTACTGTTGCCGTGATATAATTGATTAGAAAAAAAATCCCTTCCTTTTCCCGTTTGGCAGTGCGTCGCCCATATCGCCCTATTGAACAGGCCGCCCCTGCTCTGGCCTGAGAGGATGGAAGTTCTATATGTAGCTAGATGTAGTAGGCTAATGTTAACTGGCTGGCTTGGCGCATCATTGCCCATGAAAGGAAGTTAAGCTAACGAGCAAGCATTTTAGCCAGGTAGCCTAGGACAACAAAAACTAAAAGAGACATAGACCGTTTAGGCAACATGAAAGAGGAGGATGGCATTGGCGTTTCTCTACAAGTAGGGTGAGTCAACATGTTTTTTTTTTTACTTGCATGCAGGCACACACAGAAATCAGTAAAAGGATGGCCTCATCATATTAGCTTAAATTGATTGGATTAAATCGCTCTTATCCAGAGCAATTTACATGAACAATTAGGGTTAAGTCCCTTGCTTCAGAGCACATCTACAGATTTTTCATATAGTCAGCTCAGGGATTTGAACCAGTGTCCTTTCGATTACGTGCCCAACGATCTTAACCGCTAGACTACCTGCCGACACTGCCTGTACCAGCCCCGCGACCATCCACTCTATAAAAAATCGTCCCGTAGCTGAATCTAGTTGATGATCCCTGCTGTAGGTCATTTAATTGTGTGTTACATGCTATATGTTTTGTGGACTTCACAGGACAGATGTTGCTCTCCAGTTTTGTGATGAAACAAAGGTGTGGTTGAATTTATTCTGCCACTGTGTCTTCTTATTGTCTCGGCCTTAGCCCTATATATCACGGTGTCAAGGCATATGAACTAACAGGTTATAGAGCAAACAACGCAATTATCACAACACATAGGTTGTAATATGGCTTTCTTTTCCTGGCTTGGCTTCCCCGGTGATTTTACCCACGCACCGCTAATAAAACCCTTACCCTAAACCGGGTTCGTATCCTCTACACAACCCCTCCCTCCTCTTTTTATCTGTCCTGTTTCGTCTGGTCCTTTAATTTAAATTGTACTTTGATTGATGCACATGATTTTATGATCTTATGTACTGCACTTGTTTTTATGTTGGCCTACTTTTAATGTAAGGCGTCTGCCAAATAAAATGTTGTATTATTATTATTATTATTATTATTATTCAAAAACGTAAATTAACGACAGATTTCTTGAGTTATATTAGATCAATTCATAATATTTTGAGGAAGCGTATACTGGCTACAGCGTCTCAAGATGGACAAACAGTACTATTGCCGCTTTTTTCTCGTTTTTCAATCGAAGGTCTTATAATGGAGTATGCGAGCGCATAGGTCGTCACTAGTTACCACAGCCACAAAGTCATAAACACCACCTATTTCTACCATTTCTCTTCTTAAAATCTGATGTTATACCTAACCCTAACCTTAACCACACTGCTATCCTTATGCCTAAATTTAATACATTTTAACGATAGAGCCTATTTTGACTTTGTGGCTGTGGTAACTAATGGAAACCGTTCGGGGCTAGGGGCTAGGCGCCAGCCGAACCGAGGCATGCGGAAGGCTCCATTTTGCCTTTTGATAGGCTAGTTAGAATTTTTGTCACATTTCTTACATCTATCCACTTCTTTCAGATATACAGTACTTGCTAAGGGATTAGGAGCTAGGGGTTGTTTCTGGACAGGGTTAATGCCATTCAGTTTTCTCTCTCTTTCTATTTGTGTTTTGTTTGCGAGTGTGAGTGTGTGTTCTGCCCTATGGCAGACTTTCACATGGGAGTGTTGAGTATCTCACTATTTTCTCTGCCAGTTTTCTCAATGAAAGACAGAGTGAATATGTCTACATATCCCATACAACTACAAGAACAGGATTGGCCTCTACTGTGGATTTCAACTATACTAATTTAACTCAAACATTTTGTGTTCTTTACACTGAGAAAGGGAATGCTTGACAAAGGTATTGTTTTATAAAACTGAGATATTATAAAATGAGAGCTGTAAAGATGACTCCAACTGTTAAAATGTAGTTCCTGATTCAAAAATGAGACGGGTAATCACATGAATTTCTTCTAAATTCATTTTGCAGAGATGCTGTCACTTCTTACATTTGACCTCCAGGAGGCGGTATGTTTCAAGTTTGCGGTATGTTTCAAGTTTTTGCATCTTGTCTAGTCTAGTCTGCTCTCCTGTGATGAAATGCTGCTCTCTGCTGGTCATCTCTAGTTCCTTCGGTTCATATTCCAGAGTTGGCACTGAAGTTGCCAATGCATTCCTAATGTGCAGTAGTGCCTAGCCCTATACCTATCTTGTTAGTGTCTATAACCATGGTAGACAATAATTATATTTTAAACAAGCATATTTTCTTTCCTCACAAGAAAACTTAGAATTTAAAAAACGCATTTCATAATCTGATGTAAACAAGAATAGATTTTAAAAAATAACCTAAATATTGACAGCCATTATGGATGAAACCTGTTTTGAGTGAGAGTAGTAAACATGTCAGGGCAAAAGAGCACCCATAATAGCATAATATCACAAATGTACAGCTCAGGACTAATTTTGAATATTAAGAAATAAAACATTACAGTAAGAAACGTGAACGGGAATGCTCAGCAGACATTGCTTGATATCCCTTTCAAATGTATATTTTTGGTTGAATTCTAACTTGAAATCCCTGCACTCAAAGTTTAGCTGAGATTTCGCACACCAATGTATGTATGATGCACAAGTTCATATTCCACATTTATCTCAAGTTAGGATCAACCCTACGTGACTGAGAGATTCAGGCTTTTGCATTTAAACGGCTCCATTTTAACAATGCATCTGTTCAGCGTTTTCTGGAAAATTCCTAAACCGTAATTAAAAACACAACCACTTTCTTAGACATCAACATTTTCTAAAAGAGACATCAACATGGCAAGAATAAACTGAGTATACACATCTCTTAACACTAGAACAAGTTTAAAACACAAACAGGAAGACAAATGAATAAGAGTGGAGAATCCTCTCAGTATGAGTCAGCCTCCTCCAAGATGTATGCTGTATATTTGTTCATGTATGGTAGTGTATCACAGGAGGCTGCTGAGTGGAGGAAGGCTCATAATAATGTCCGAACAGAGCAAATGGAATGGCATCAAACACATGGAAACCATGTATATGACACTATTCCACCTATTCCACTCCAGCCATTACAACAAGCCCGTCCTCCCCAATGAAGGTGCCACCAACCTCCTGTGTAGTGTGTGGTAGTGTATGGTAGTGTGTATGGTAGTGTGTGGTAGTGTGTCTGGTAGTGTGTGGTAATGTATGGTAATGTATGGTAGTGTATGGTAGTGTGTGTATTGAGGTGTGTCCTTGGGTGTGTGGATTTGTGTCAGAAGAACATGTGCATCAGGAGTGGGAGTAAGTTAGTAGAGAATGACAGGTGTGTGTTAGAGAGGTGTGCATGTATAGGAAGGAAATGTGTGTGTGTGTGTGTGCATGTCATGTGTCTGTCTACGAAGTGGCATCCTTTAAATAGGCTATCAGGTCCTCTCTCTCTTTCTTCTTCTTGATACCAGCAAAGATCATCTTGGTACCTGGGATGTACTTCTTAGGGTTCTCTAGATACACCATTAGCGTCTTCTCCTCCCAGACTATACCTACAACAGAGGAACAGAGAGAGAGAGAGCGAATGAGAGGGAGAGAGAGAACGAGAGACAGTGAGAGACATAGAGACATTGTTATGTAGGCATGTGTTTGTAATGAAGATGTGTACTTATATGTACAGTCAGTGTGTCGGTCAAATCAAATGAAATTGTATTGGTCACATACACATATTTAGCAGATGTTATTGTGGGTGTAGCAAAATGCTTGTGTTCCTAGCTCCAACAGTGCAGTAGTATCTAACAATTCACAACAATACACACAAATCTCAAAGTAAAATAATGGAATTAAGAAATATATCAATATTAGGACGAGCAATGTCGGAGTGGCATTGACTAGAATACAGTATATACATATGAATGAGTCAGTGTGTCAGTCTCCACAGTAAGGTTTACTGTCCTATTTTACTGCTCAGGTATCAGTCCCCATAGTAAGGTTAACTGTCCTATTTTACTGCTCAGGTATCAGTCTCCACAGTAAGGTTTACTGTCCTATTTTACTGCTCAGGTATCAGTCTCCACAGTAAGGTTTACTGTCCTATTTTACTGCTCAGGTATCAGTCTCCACAGTAAGGTTTACTGTCCTATTTTACTGCTCAGGTATCAGTCCCCATAGTAAGGTTAACTGTCCTATTTTACTGCTCAGGTATCAGTCTCCACAGTAAGGTTTACTGTCCTATTTTACTGCTCAGGTATCAGTCTCCACAGTAAGGTTTACTGTCCTATTTTACTGCTCAGGTATCAGTCTCCACAGTAAGGTTTACTGTCCTATTTTACTGCTCAGGTATCAGTCTCCACAGTAAGGTTTACTGTCCTATTTTACTGCTCAGGTATCAGTCTCCACAGTAAGGTTTACTGTCCTATTTTACTGCTCAGGTATCAGTCTCCACAGTAAGGTTTACTCTCCTATTTTACTGCTCAGAGGTGGAATCCTAACAGTCTACCCTGCCTGTCCAGACCTGTAGCTCAAGCTGACAGTCTATCCTGCCTGTCCAGACCTGTAGCTCCATCTGACAGTCTATCCTGCCTGTCCAGACCTGTAGCTCAAGCTGACAGTCTATCCTGCCTGTCCAGACCTGTAGCTCCATCTGACAGTCTATCCTGCCTGTCCAGACCTGTAGCTCAAGCTGACAGTCTATCCTGTCTGTCCAGACCTGTAGCTCAAGCTGACAGTCTATCCTGCCTGTCCAGACCTGTAGCTCCATCTGACAGTCTATCCTGCCTGTCCAGACCTGTAGCTCAAGCTGACAGTCTATCCTGCCTGTCCAGACCTGTAGCTCCATCTGACAGTCTATCCTGCCTGTCCAAACCTGTAGCTGAATCTGACCGTCAGACTGTAAGACACAGTGGAAATGTACCGGTGCTCCACTTTAATGACCATCACACACTGCTACTGTACATTTCTGAATACTTCATTTGGATCCACTACATGAGATATTGTCAAACCATTCTTCTTATGATTATCTTTTGATAGAGAGGAAGTGTCATCCATACAGATGTGCTAATTATGAAAGCTGACACTGACACACACACGTCGGCACGCACGCGCACACACACACACACACACACACACACACACACAGTGACCCTTACCCTTGTTGGTGTTGGCCTGTGTGTAGGAGTATCCAGGTGACTGTCCTGTCTTCCGGCCAAACAGGCCCCAGAGGTTAGGTCCCACCTTGTGTCGTCCCCCCTCGTCCACCGTGTGGCACTGGGAACACTTCTGGACAAAAGCCTTCTTCCCCTTCTCTGTGTCCCCCATCGCACCTTGCTCTCTGTCCTGGACAGAAAGAGAACTCTGCTCTCTGCCTAAATAAAACAACGGTTGAGTAGCAATTATGGAAACAAGCTACATTTAGTGTAGTTACTGTGTAGTTGCGTGTAGCCTCATGACACCGATTTGTAGCCTATGGTATGCATGTCAGGATATGTGTCCTCGATTAGTATTGACATGTCCCGTGTCTCCCAATGATGTCACTATACTGTGTGTGTGTGGTACATTTTCGGCCCTTACACCGTAGAGAACCCAGTTAACCAGCCTGGTCTCATAGACTAAATGTAACATAGTAAATGTAAATCCGAACCACACAAATTAGTATGAAATTTACATAAGACAGAAGGTTACTTAAGGCAAAAACGAAAGGAGGGTGGTTGGTCGGGGTGGATAGGTTGGCATATAACACGAACGTCTAGCATGCGCGTTCGAATCTCATCACGGACAACTTTAGCATTCTAGCAACTTTTCAACTACTTGCTACTTTTATCTACTTTGCAACTACTTAGCATGTTAGCTAACCCTTCCCCTAACCATTTTAGCTAACTCTTCCCCTAACTCTTTAACCTAACTCCTAACCTAGCTAACGTTAACCAGCTAAATAACCTTAGCCACAACAAATTTGAATTCATAACATATAATTTGTTTTGCAAATTCGTAACATATCATAGATTTAGCAAATTCGTAAAATATCATATGAATTGTAATTTGTAAGATATCATATGAAATGGATGGACTTCCACAAATTAATCAACTAGCTTTCACAGTCTCACATCAGAATTAGACGTTCATTCATGTTTCTCAAATTTTTTAGTTGTTGCAAATGTCAAATTTCAAAAGGGTTTAAGGTTAAGTTTAGACATTAACTTTGAATTTTTAACGTTAGGGTTAACTCCGAAATATTAAGGTTAGGCATTAACTCCAAATGGTTAAGGTAAGGGTTAAGGTTTGGGATACGCTTAAAACAAAAATGTCAAAAACAACTTTCTATTGCTGG
Organism: Coregonus lavaretus; assembly: GCF_964263955.1. Taxonomy (NCBI): domain Eukaryota; kingdom Metazoa; phylum Chordata; class Actinopteri; order Salmoniformes; family Salmonidae; genus Coregonus; species Coregonus lavaretus. Next base: position 8,138,202 of record NC_139990.1, on the reverse strand, counting down.
ATTCAAACTTGCAACCTTTGGAATCAGAGGCAAATGCTTACGCCTGTTCTCCATCCCCATCACCTTAGCAAAACTGAAACCTATTTGAATATAACAGCACTCACTGTTGCCCCTAGTGGCCGGTTTACATGTAATCTCCCCACATCCTCCAACATGGATTAACATCGAATACTGACTTGTATCACAGGTGACCATACAAAACCTAACATATCATACTAAATGGAGTGTCTTTGACCTACTTACAGAATAATATGAAATGCTCTGAGACCAGGTTGAGTTAACACCCACCTCAGGTAGGAAAATCACCGGTACACTTCATCCGGATAAAATATAATCATTCAATTTAGAAATAGTTCATAAAATAACCATACTGCGCTCACAAATGTTGTATCCAGAAAAATACACAGATATTCACAAAATGTTGTTTCGGTTTTGACTGAAGGCTACAAAAACAGAGAGAATAGGAAACACCTACAATTGACAGTTGATGGTTTGTTTTGAGGAGCACAAACTCCAGTAATAAATAGATAGTAGTTGTCTAAATGTTTTTATAAAGAGGCAAAGGCAAAAAACAGCAGCTCACCTGATGAAAGATGAAAGTATGTCGGATTCTCAGGTAAATTACCCCACCTTTAAAAAGTTTGTCAGAAACTTGACAGAGGGCATATTCCGTGCCTTCTTGTGGCTACGTCGCAAGATAACCCATTAGGATTGGACAGTAGAGATGTCAAACGCAACGTTCTCAAATTTCACGAGGATCCCTCTTGAATAAGCCATGAATCACCATGCTGAAATGTTTTTATTTTGTAAGCGCGTTGATTGCGTAATCAAGCTCCTCTGGAATCCTAGAAGCAATGTAGCAACAACAGTGTAGCAACAACAAACAAAAAATCATTGCGACATGTGTAATGGAAACGGCATATATAGGATACATTTTGTCCCTTCGACAGGGGTGGATTTTTCTTTTGGCTAACCTTAATTATTGTGACAAATGATAATGGAAACGGTGTTTTCGAATTAAATATGATTTGCCGAATAATGGAATGCACATGATGTCATCACATAACTATAAAGCTCCACTCCACATTTAATTCTAAATCGCTACTGCTTGCAAAATCAAATTTTTTTCAACTATAAAAATCATGTTTCTTTGCATGACAAAGATTGTCCTGACTTCAAGAATGCCTGAATTGTTTCGTCTTGCTTTTCTGGTTGGCTGGCAAGTTTCACCATGGCACGGACCGTGACGATATGTTGGCACATGATAATTATTAGAATATGCAGTGCTGGAAAAAGGACCCAAATGTCAAACTTGAGTAAAAGTAAAGGTACCTTAATAGAAAATGACTCAAGTCAAAGTGAAAGACACCCAGTAAAATACTACTTGAGTAAAAGTGAATTGGACCATTTTCCTGTCCTGCTAAGAATTCAAAATGTAAGGAGTACTTTTGGGTATCAGGGAAAATGTATGGAGTAAAAAGTACATTCATTTCTTTAGGAATGTAGTGGAGTAAAAGTAAAACTTGTTAAAAATATAAATAGTAAAGTAAAATACAGATACCCCCCAAAAAACGATTTATGTAGTACTTTAAAGTAATTTTACTTAAGTACTTTACACCTCTGTATATATCTTGGGCTCTATTCAATCCGCATTGCAGAAGTTCAGCTTTACAGCATGATTAGAATTTAAAGGCAATGTTCCCGCTTTAGCGGAGACTGTATTCACATTAAACATTGGCTAAATCGGAAATTACCTTTACATTTCTATCTCGGAAACTGTAATGCTTCAGCTTTACAGATTTAGTAGAGCCACTTAAAAATATATATTATGTCAATAATGATTGACTATAGGTTATTATTGATTGATTCTAGGTTTGTTGTATTTTATAAGTACTCAGGTAGCACTTTTCCTCTGTAGCCATAGTGGAAGTGTCCCTTGACCATTGCCGGGTGTCTCAGTGTATTCTGGGACCAGGAAACGGGGGTGTCTCACTCCGCTCTGCCGGGGACTGCCCAGCCTGCGTGGAGGAAGCCTACAAAGTGCACACTTCATCAGAGGCAAAACTTCTGAATGTGAACTCCAGAGACCTTGCTAACGGTAGGTAGTCTTCCTCAGTGCAATGATCCCTATAGCAAACAAATGGTCAGCTCCTGTTGATTTTAACCTGTGCCTCTGCACATTGACTCTGTACCGGTACACCCTGTATATAGCCTCGCTACTGTTATTTTATTGCTGCTCTTTAATTTTTATTTGTATTTTTTACTTATCTATTTTTTACTTAACACAAGTTTTTTATTTTTTATTGCATTGTTGGTTAGCATTTCACTGAAAGGTCTACACCTATTGTAGTCGGCGCATGTGACAAATAACATTTGATTCAATTTGATTTGATTAATGACATGTTGGAAATCCATATGATTGATTTTGTATAGCAATGGCCCCCCTCTCCTCAAATCCTGAACTGCAGAGGAGATTTTCCTTGATACATTTCAGGGGGAGCAAATACTGTTAAGTCAGTGAAAAATATGTAAATTGAATTGGTGTGATTATTCCATGAGTTGACTTGGTTTCATCTAATTGTTCAGGGGAAATGCTGGAATAACAAAATATCCAACATCACTGCATAGCTTTTTAAATTGAATTGTTTCATAATAGATTGTCAATAAAGTTCTATCAAGGCTTAACCCACTGAGCAAAAACTGGTTAAATCAATGTTGTTTCCACGTCATAAAATAAATAAATGTGATGACGTTGAATCAATGTGGAAAACAGATTGCCTTTGCAAAAAGTTATCAATGTAAGAGAATTTTGTATTTTGTTCACCCAACTTTTAACCTAAATCCAATGGCATGGTGACATTTTTTGTTGATTTCATGTTGAATTCACGTTAGTTGACAGCTCAACCAAATCAAAACTAGACGTTGAACTGACATCTGTGCCCAGTGTGAAGTGATCTGACCCCAAACTCACGTGGTCTAGCTATTACACTAGCCTATCGATCATTCGCTAAGTACTGTGTACAGTGCTTGACTTGGACTGAAATAGGTGCCGGTACTCATTTTGGGTGCCAGTACTGTTTATATTTAGTTGCAAGAGCTGCACATCAAGCATGGACTGTGTACATGTTTTTTTCCAGCTATTACACTATCGATTAAAGTACTAAGTATCCTCCGAGGAGGGGGAGGGAGCTCTCACGAGAGGTCGCCGTCACAAAAGGACGGTTCAGTGAATCACTCGAGACCCCCTTTGTCACTCTCTCTGCCTTGACAAACTACCTGTAGCCCGGCCAACAATGACCCCAGCCTCGTGAGCTGGGTGGGGCTGTGCGCACTTTGATGAACTCACAATGGAGCCACGGTGCGAATGGTGTCAGACATTATATTCACCATGATCAACAACGTGAAGTGATGTAGGCAATACAATTAAAAAAGATTGGGGGAAGAATTAAATCAAATCAAATCAAATCAAATCAAATTTTATTGGTCACATGCGCCGAATACAACAGGTGCAGACATTACAGTGAAATGCTTACTTACAGCCCTTAACCAACAGTGCATTTATTTTAAACAAAAAAAGTAAGAATAAAACAACAACAAAAAAGTGTTGAGAAAAAAAAGAGCAGAAGTAAAAAATAAAGTGACAGTAGGGAGGCTATATATACAATAGAATAAAGTGACAGTAGGGAGGCTATATATACAGGGGGGTACCGTTGCATAGTCAATGTGCGGGGGCACCGGCTAGTTGAGGTAATATGTACATGTGGGTAGAGTTAAAGTGACTATGCATAAATACTTAACAGAGTAGCAGCAGCGTAAAAAGGATGGGGTGGGGGGGCAGTGCAAATAGTCCGGGTAGCCATGATTAGCTGTTCAGGAGTCTTATGGCTTGGGGGTAGAAGCTGTTGAGAAGTCTTTTGGACCTAGACTTGGCACTCCGGTACCGCTTGCCGTGCGGTAGCAGAGAGAACAGTCTATGACTAGGGTGACTGGAGTCTTTGACAATTTTGAGGGCCTTCCTCTGACACCGCCTGGTATAGAGGTCCTGGATGGCAGGGAGCTTTGCCCCAGTGATGTACTGGGCCGTACGCACTACCCTCTGTAGTGCCTTGCGGTCAGAGGCCAAGCAGTTGCCATACCAGGCGGTGATGCAACCAGTCAGGATGCTCTCGATGGTGCAGCTGTAGAATTTTTTGAGGATCTGAGGACCCATGCCAAATCTTTTTAGTCTCCTGAGGGGGAATAGGCTTTGTCGTGCCCTCTTCACGACTGTCTTGGTGTGTTTGGACCATGATAGTTCGTTGGTGATGTGGACACCAAGGAACTTGAAGCTCTCAACCTGTTCCACTACAGCCCCGTCGATGAGAATGGGGGCGTGCTCAGTCCTCTTTTTTTTCCTGTAGTCCACAATCATCTCCTTTGTCTTGGTCACGTTGAGGGAGAGGTTGTTGTCCTGGCACCACACGGCCAGATCTCTGACCTCCTCCCTATAGGCTGTCTCATCGTTGTCGGTGATCAGGCCTACCACTGTTGTGTCGTCGGCAAACTTAATGATGGTGTTGGAGTCGTGCCTGGCCATGCAGTCATGGGTGAACAGAGAGTACAGGAGGGGACTGAGCACGCACCCCTGAGGGGCCCCCGTGTTGAGGATCAGTGTGGCAGATGTGTTGTTACCTACCCTTACCACCTGGGGGCGGCCCGTCAGGAAGTCCAGGATCCAGTTGCAGAGGGAGGTGTTTAGTCCCAGGATCCTTAGCTTAGTGATGAGCTTTGAGGGCACTATGGTGTTGAATGCTGAGCTGTAGTCAATGAATAGCATTCTCACGTAGGTGTTCCTCTTGTCCAGGTGGGAAAGGGCAGTGTGGAGTGCGATAGAGATTGCATCATCTGTGGATCTGTTGGGGCGGTATGCAAATTGGAGTGGGTCTAGGGTTTCTGGGATTATGCTGTTGATGTGAGCCATGACCAGTCTTTCAAAGCACTTCATGGCTACAGACGTCAGTGCCACGGGTCGGTAGTCATTTAGGCAGGTTATCTTAGAGTTCTTGGGCACGGGGACTATGGTGGTCTGCTTGAAACATGTTGGTATTACAGACTCAGTCAGGGACATGTTAGATGGTAAAGATAGGCCTAGATGTAATGTGCTAGGCCATCACAATAGCTACACTACATGACCAAAAGTATGTGGACACCTGTCGAACATCTCATTCCAAAATCATGGGCATTAATATGGAGTTGGTACCCCCTTTAGCTTCTATAACAGCCTCCACTCTTCTGGGAAGGCTTTCCACTAGATGTTGGAACATTTCTGCAGGGACTTGCTTCCATTCAGCCACGAGCGTTAGTGAGGTCGGACACTGATGTTGGGCGACTAGGCCTGGCTCGCAGTCGGCTTTTCAATTCATCCCAAAGGTGTTCGATGGGGTTGAGGTCAGGGCTCTGTGCAGGCGAGTGAAGTTCTTCCACACCAATCTCGACAAACCATTTCTGTATGGACATCGCTTTGTGCACGAGGGCATTGCTGAAACAGGAAAGGGCCTTCCCCAAACTGTTGCCACAAAGTTGGAAGCACAGAATCGTCTAGAATATCATTGTATGCTGTAGCGTTAAGATTTCCCTTCACTGGAACTAAGGGGCCTAGCCTGAACCATGAAAAACAGCCCCAGACCATTATTCCTCCTCCACCAAACTTTACAGTTGGCACTACAGTGGCTTGCGAAAGTATTCACCCCCCTTGGCATTTTTCCTTTGTTGCCTTACAACCTGGAATTAAAATAGATTTTTTTTGCCTACCACTTTGAAGATGCAAAATATATATTTTTGTGAAACAATAAACAACAAATAAGACAAAAAAACAGAAAACTGGAGCGTGCATAACTATTCACCCCCCGAAGTCAATACTCTGTAGAGCCACCTTTTGTAGCAATTACAGCTGCAAGTCTCTTGGGGTATTTCTCTATAAGCTTGGCACATCTAGCCACTGGGATTTTTGCCCATTCTTCAAGGCAAAACTTTTCGAGCTCCTTCAAGTTGGATGGGTTCCGCTGGTGTACAGCAATCTTTAAGTCATACCACAGATCCTCAATTGGATTGAGGTCTGGGCTTTGACTATGCCATTCCAAGACATTTAAATGTTTCCTCTTAAACCACTCGAGTGTTGCTTTAGCAGTATGCTTAGGGTCATTGTCCTGCTGGAAAGTGAACCTCCGTCCTAGTCTCAAATCTCTGGAAGACTGAAACAGGTTTCCCTCAATAATTTCCCTGTATTTAGCGCCATCCATCATTCCTTCAATTCTGACCAGTTTCCCAGTCCCTGCCGATGAAAAACATCCCCACAGCATGATGCTGCCACCACCATGCTTCACTGTGGGGATAGTGTTCTCAGAGTGATGAGAGGTGTTGGGTTTGCGCCAGACATAGCATTTCCCTTGATGGCCAAAAAGCTCAATTTTAGTCTCATTTGACCAGAGTACATTCTTCCATATGTTTGGGGAGTCTCCCACATGCCTTTTGGCGAACACCAAACATTTTTTCTTATTTTTTTCTTTAAGCAATGGCTTTTTTCTGGCCACTCTTCCGTAAAGCCCAGCTCTGTGGAGTGTACGGCTTAAAGTGGTCCTATGGACAGATACTCCAATCTCCGCTGTGGAGCTTTGCAGCTCCTTCAGAGTTATCTTTGGTCTCTTTGTTGCCTCTCTGATTAATGCCCTCAAATCAAATCAAATTTGTCACATACACATGTTTAGCAGATGTTATAGCGGGTGTAGTGAAATGCTTGTGCTTCTAGCTCCGACAGTGCAGTAATATCTAACAAGTAATATCTAACAATTTCACAACATATACCTAATACACACAAAACTAGTAAGGAATGGAATTTAAGAAAATATACATATACAGAGCGGCATGGACTAAGATACAGTAGAATATTATAGAATAGAATGCAGTATATACATATGAGATAAGTAGTGCAAGATATGTAAACATTATTAAAGTGACTGTAAACATTATTAAAGTGACTAGTGTTCCATTTCTTAAAGTGGCCAGTGATTTCAATAGGCAGCAGCAGCCTCTAATGTGCTAGTGATGGCTATTTAACAGTCTGATGGCCTTGAGATAGAAGCCGTTTTTCATTCTTTCAGTCCCAGCTTTGATGCACCTGTACGGACCTCGCATTCTGGATGACAGCGGGGTGAACAGGCAGTGGCTTGGGTGGTGTCCTTGATGATCTTTTTGGCCTTCCTGTGACATCGGGTGCTGAATGTGTCTCGGAGGGCGGGTAGTTTGCCCCTGATAATGCGTTCGGCAGACCGCACCACCCTCTGGAGAGCCCTGCGGTTGCGGGCGGTGCAGTTGCCGTATCAGGTGGTGATACAGTCCGACAAGATGCTCTCAATTGTGCATCTGTAAAAGTTTGTGAGGGTTTTAGGTGCCAAGCTGAATTTCTTCAGCCTCCTGAGGTTGAAGAGGCTCTGTTGCGCCTTCTTCACCACACTGTCTGCGTGGGTGGACCATTTCAGTTTGTCAGTGATGTGTATGCCAAGGAACTTGATGCTTTCCACCTTCTCCACTGCGGTCCCGTCGATGTGGATAGGGGGGTGCACCCTCTGCTGTTTCCTGAAGTCCACGATCATCTCCTTTGTTTTGTTGACGTTGAGTGAGAGGTTATTTTCCTGGCACCACACTCCCAGAGCCCTCACCTCCTCCCTGTAGGCAGTCTCGTCATTGTTGGTAATCAAGCCTACTATTGTTGTGTCGTCTGCAAACTTGATGATTGAGTTAGAGGCGTGCTTGGCCATGCAGTCATGGGTGAACAGGGAGTACAGGAGGGGGCTGAGCACACACCCTTGTGGGGCCCCAGTGTTGAGGATCAGCGAAGTGGAGATGTTGTTTCCTACCTTCACCACATAGGGGCGGCCCGTCAGGAAGTCCAGGACCCAGTTGCACAGGGCGGGGTTCAGACTCAGGGCCTCAAGCTTGATGATGAGCTTGGAGGGTACTATGGTGTTGAATGCTGAGCTATAGTCAATGAACAGCATTCTTACATAGGTATTTTTCTTGTCCAGATGGGATAGGGCAGTGTGCAGTGTGATGGCGATTGCATCATCTGTGGATCTATTGGGGCGGTAAGCAACTTGAAGTGGGTCTAGGGTGACAGGTAAGGTAGAGGTGATATGATCCTTGACTAGTCTCTCAAAGCACTTCATGATGACAGAGGTGAGTGCTACAGGGCGATAGTCATTTATTTCAGTAACCTTTGCTTTCTTGGGTACAGGAACAATGGTGGCTATCTTGAAGCATGTGGGAACAGCAGACTGGGAAAGGGAGAGATTGAATATGTCCATGAACATACCAGCCAGCTGGTCTGCGCATGCTCTGAGGACGCAGCTAGGGATGCCGTCTGGGCAGGCAGCCTTGCGGGGGTTAACATGCTTAAATATCTTAATCACGTCGGCCACGGAGAAGGAGAGGCCGCAGTCCTTGGTAGTGGGCCTCTTCAGTGGCACTGTGTTATCCTCAAAGCGGGCGAAGAAGGTGTTTAGCTTGTCTGGAAGCGAGACGTCGGTGTCGGCGACGTGGCTGGTTTTCATTTTGTAGTCTGTGATTGTCTGTAGACCCTGCCACATACGTCTCGTGTCTGAGCCGTTGAATTGCGACTCCACTTTGTCTCTATACTGATGTTTTGCCAGTTTAATTGCCTTGCGGAGTGAGTAGCTACTCTGTTTGTATTCTGCCATATTCCCAGTCACCTTGCCATGGTTGAATGCGGTGGTTTGTGCTTTCATATTGGCGCGAATGCTGCCATCTATCCACGGTTTCTGGTTAGGGTAGGTTTTAATAGTCACAGTGGGCACAACATCATCTATACACTTCCTGATAAACTCAGTCACCGTTTCAGTGTATTCGTCAAAATTATTTTCGGAAGCTACCCGGAACATATCCCAGTCCGCGTGATCAAAACAATCTTGAAGCGTGGATTCCGATTGGTCAGACCAACGTTGAATAGTCCTTAGCACGAGTACTTTTCGGAAGCAACCCGGAACATATCCCAGTCCGCGTGATCAAAACAATCTTGAAGCGTGGATTCCAATTGGTCAGACCAGCGTTGAATAGTCCTTAGCACGAGTACTTCCTGTTTGAGTTTCTGCCTATAGGAAGGGAGGAACAAAATGGAGTCGTGGTCAGATTTGCCGAAAGGAGGGCGGGGGAGGGCCTTATAACCATCTCGGAAGTTCGAATAGCAATGGTCGAGGATTTTGGCAGCGCGAGTACAACAGTCGATATGTTGATTGAACTTCGGCAGCCTAGTCCTCAAATTTGCTTTGTTAAAATCCCCGACTACAATAAATTCAGCCTCAGGATATGTGGTTTCCAGTTTGCATAAAGTCCAGTGAAGTTCTTTGAGGGCCGTCGTGGTATCGGCTAGAGGGGGGATATACACGGCCGTGACTATAACCGAAGACAATTATCTTGGGAGATAATACGGTCGGCATTTGATTGTGAGATATTCTAAGTTGTTACTACACTTACACCATGAGTCGTTAATCATGAAACACACACCTTCACCCTTCTGCTTCCCGGAGAGATATTTATTCCTGTCTGCGCGATGAACTGAGAACCTGTGTAGCTCAGTTGGTAGAGCATGGCGCTTGCAATGCCAGGGTTGTGGGTTCGATTCCCACGGGGGGCCAGTATGAAAAAATGTATGCACTCACTAACTGTAAGTCACTCTGGATAAGAGCGTCTGCTAAATGAGTAAAATGTAAAATGTAACCCCTCTGGCTGGACTGATTTCAGAATATCCCAAGAGAGCCATGTTTCCGTGAAACAAAGTATGTTACAGGCCTTGATGTCTCTCTGGAAAGAAATCCTTGCCCGGAGTTTGTCGATCTGAACATTAGCGAGTAGTATACTTGGAAGCGGTAGGTGGTGGGCGCACCTCCTAAATCGAACCAGCAGGCCGCTCCGAGTGCCTCTCCTGCGCCGCCGATGTTTTGGATCAGCCGCTGGAATCAGTTCAGTTGCCCTGGGGAGAGCAAACAAAGGATCTGCTTCGGGAAAGTCGTATTCCTGGTCGTAATGCTGGTGAGTTACCGCTGCTCTGATATCCAATAGTTTTCCCCGGCACTATGTAATGATACAAAAAACTTTCTGAGCTAATAATGTAAAAAATCATACATAAAAAAACAAAATACTGCAAAGTTTCCTAAGAGCTAGTCGCAAGGCTGCTATCTTCGTCGGCGCCAGGTCAAACTCATGGACCTCCTTCCTGGTCCGTGAGTTTTGGTGGGCGGCCCTCTCTTGGCAGGTTTGTTGTGGTGCCATATTCTTTCCAATTTTTTAAAATAGATTTAATGGTACCCCTTGGGATGTTCAAAGTTTCGGATATTTTTTTATAACCCAACCCTGATCTGTACTTCTCCACAACTTTGTCCCTGACCTGTTTGGAGAGCTCCTTGTTCTTCATGGTGCCGCTTGCTTGGTGGTGCCCCTTGCTTAGTGGTGTTGCAGACTCTGGGGCCTTTCAGAACAAGTGTATATATACTGAGATCATGTGACAGATCATGTGACACTTAGATTGCACACAGGTGGACTTTATTTAACTAATTATGTGACTTCTGAAGGTAATTGGTTGCACCAGATCTTATTTAGGGGCTTCATAGCAAAGGGGGTGAATACATATGCACGCACTAGTTTTCCGTTATTTATCTTTTAGAATTTTTTTAAACAAGTTATTTTTTAAATTTCACTTCACCAATTTTGACTATTTTGTGTATGTCCATTACATGAAATCCAAATAAAAATCCATTTAAATTACAGGTTGTAATGCAACAAAATAGGAAGAACGCCAAGGGGGGTGAATACTTTTGCAAGGCACTGTATACATTGGGACAGGTAGCGTTCTCCTGGTATCTGCCAAACCCAGATTTGTCCGTCGGACTGCCAGATGGTTAAGCATGATTCATCACACCAGAGAACAAGTTTCCACTGCTCCAGCGTCCAATGGCAGCGAGCTTTACATCACTCCAGCCGACGCTTGGCATGGTGATCTTAGGCTTGTGTGCGGCTGACAAACAGTTATTGTGCTGACGTTGCTTCCAGAGGCAGTTTGGAACTTGGTAGTGAGTGTTGCAACCGAGGACAGACGATTTTTATGCGCTTCGCGCTTCAGCACTCGCCGGTCCTGTTCTGTGAGCTTGTGTGGCCTACCACTTCGCGGCAGAGTCGTTGTTGCCCATAGACATTTCCACTTCACAATAACAGCACTTACAGTTGACCGGGGCAACTGACTTGTTGTTGAACAACTGACATGTTGGAAAGGTGGCATCCTATGACGGTGCCACGTTGAAAGTCACTGAGCTCTTCAGTAAGGCCATTCTATTGCCAACGTTTGTCTATGGAGATTGCATGGCGGTGTGTTCGATTTTATACACCTGTCAGCAACGGGTGTGGCTGAAATAGCCAAATCCACTAATTTGAAGGAGTGTCCATATACTTTTGTATATACACAGTATAGTGTATATCGATATACTACATGTATGATGCATTGCTGTTTGATAGGCTACATTGCTGTTTCATGAAGTGGAACTTTGAGAAGTTGACATTTGGTAGACCACGTTCAGGACCTGTTCATGGTGCTGAAACGATTCAAACAAATGACATCCAAATCAACGTTATAATCGGTATAGTCATTTTAATTTGTGCTTTACATTATTAAGTAACAATATGGCACCAATTTAACAATATTCATACATTACATAGGCTATTAGATAAATATGAGGAAAAACCACTAGCCACGTTGTGGAAACGGCACGCTCTTCTGTGGTGTAGGAGGACGTTCAAAATAATAAATGTAATTAATTAATTAAAGTCTTCTCCTCTGTCTCTTCTTCCTCTGAGCCAAAATCATAATAATAATAGTCTTGATGCCTGAGGAATGAAAATATATTTACATTTTGAAATTATAGACTTATAGACAAGTAATATTGCACCATCCGAAAGTCAATATTGTATCTAATCTTTTTTCCATGGAATACTATCTTTTATAATCAGTCATTATACCTTATGTTAAACATGCAACAAAAACACCATTATGCAACGTGGTCTCATAGCATTTTTTATTATTCTGAGACACTCCATTTAGTATGATATGTTACATTTTATATGGTATGTATTAATTTGTGGATGTCCATTATTCATTTTGTATCATATGTAAGAAATTGTCTCCCGAGTGGCGCAGTGGTCTAAGGCACTGCATCGCAGTGCTAGCTGTGCCACTAGAGATCCTGGTTCAAATCCAGGCTCTGTCGTAGCTGGCCGCGACCGGGAGACCCATGGGGTGGCGCACAATTGGCCCAGCGTTGTCCAGGGTAGGGGAGGGAATGGCCGGCAGGGATGTAGCTCAGTTGGTAGAGCATGGCGTTTGCAACGCCAGGGTTGTGGGTTCGATTCCCACGGGGGGGTATAACAAATAATGTATGTAAGTCGCTCTGGATAAGAGCGTCTGCTAAATGACTTAAATGTAAATGAATTACAATATGTTACGAATTTGCAAAATGTACAATATGTTACGAATTTGCAAAATGTACAATATGTTAGGAATTTGCAAAAGGTATGAAATGTTACGAATTCCTATTTGTTGTGGCTAATGCTAACGTTAGCTAGCTGGCTAACGTATAATAATATGCCATTTAGCAGACACTTTTATCCAAAGCGACTTACAGTCATGCGTGCATACATTTTTTGTGTATGGGTGGTCCCGGGGATCGAACCCACTACCTTGGCGTTACAAGCGCCGTGCTCTACCAGCTGAGCTACAGAGGACCACAGTCAATATGTTACGAATTTCGTACAATATGTTGCGAATTTGCGAAACGTACAATATGTTACAAATTTGCTAAATGTATGATATGTTATGAATTCCAATTTGTTGTGGCTAACTTTAGCTAGGGGTGGTTAGGTGGCTAATGTTAGCTTGCTGGCTAACGTTAGCTAGGCTAGGGGTTAGGGTTAGGTGTTAAGGTTAGGGTTAGGAGTTAGGTTAAAGGGTTAAGGTTGGGGTTAGGGGAAGGGGAAAGGATAGCTAAAAGGGTTAAGGTTAGGGTTAGGATTAGGGGAAGGGGAAGCTAACATGCTAAGTAGTTGCAAAGTAGCTAAAAAGTAGTAAGCAGTTGCAAAGTTGCTAATTAGCTAAAATGCTAAAATTGTCCTTGTTGAGATTTGAACACACAACCTTTGGGTTGCTAGACATCCGCTTTATAATATGCCTACCCATCCATCTCGACCAACCGCCTTACTTTCGTTTTTGCCTTAAGTAACCTTCTGTCTTATGTAACCAAACATAACATATCATACTAATTTGAGTGTCCTGGATTTACACTTACTATGTTATGTCTAGTCTATGAGACCAGTCTGCATTATGCATAAATGAAGGCCTACCTAATGTTTCCATTTGGCATGGATTCAGACATGCGTGAGGCCATGGCTTGGAAAGGATACCGGTGGTAGAACTCATTCCTGCCGAACCTCGGTGGCAGGGTGGCAGAGGGCACTGTCCCGATCTGGGGACATTCAATACATGAGGTTATAAACGTTGCACCAGACCCCTGTGCTCTTCCAAACCGTTGTGGTAAATTGAGGGTGGATTTGGGTGAGTGTGTGTCATCAGGTTGGGAGTTCCGGCCGAAGCGCAGCGGGAGGTTGGCATGAAAGTGTAATGGTTTGACCGGTGGCGGGTAGAGTCGGACCATGGTCGGTGCTGAGCTGACTTTTCCGCTGGTTGGGACTATGTTGATTTTGAAATCATCCACCTCGAGACTCTGTAGTATTTCATTGTTTGCCTGAAAAGCAAAATGCAGAAAAACGCATGAAATATTTAAACCCTTTCGGGGTTTTTTGTGTGTGTATAAAATCTAGAAATAATCATAGCAAATTATATTATTGTGACTATTCATTAACTGATAACAAATGCTACAAATTGATTGTCATATCAAATCAGTAGAGCATTTGAATGCCCATTTTAGCAGATATTCTCTGGGAAAGTATGGAATCCAAATCAATCAATCAAATCAAATGTATTTTATAAAGCCCATTTTACATCAGCAGTTGTCACAAAGTGCTTTACAGATAGCCAGCCTAAAACCCCAAAGAGCAAGCAATGCAGGAGCAGCAGCACAGTGGCTAGGAAAAAGTCTAGAAGGAAGGAACCTAGGAAGAAACCTAGAGTGGAACCAGGCTCTGAGGTGTGGCCAGTCCTCTTCTCGCTGTTCTGGATAGCGATTGAACGTTTTACATGTGGCCATTAAGGCCAGATTGTGTGGCCAGATTGATAGCTTATCAGAACAGGATAGTGCACACAAAAAATATGTAGCCTTTTCTGTCCCTTATAAGGAATTAAATTAAATTAGTAGAACATTGCTAATAAACCAAAATATAATGATTTAGTAATAAATATGTACTTACCATTTAACCAGGCTTCACTAAAACTCTGTAATGCCCAACCTAGACATTAGAGAGGCAAATAATCTATTGACAAAGGCAGCTCAAAACTCACCTTTGTAATCTGACTTTTATTTAGTGGGCCTATTTATGTCTAATTGTGGTAGTTTTTTAAATAAATTGCAATTAAGTGTTTTTCATTATATCAAATATTGTAAAGCTATTGGTGGCCCGGGCTGGGTTTCTACTGAGCTAACATATGGAATTGTTTTAAGATGGTCATACGAAGGATCATTTAGCTATTTAATTTAGAATTTTAGGACCCCAATAAGTTTCCCCCAAAAATATATAAAAAAGTATTTTATGAAACATTGAATTTGATCTTACCACTATTAGCCCTTAGAAATGCATTGAATAACAGATTCATACATGGCAAAACAGATGGTCAAAAAATTCATCAGAAGGGAGTATGTTTTGAAGTGTCTGTCCTATATCTGAGAGATCAGATTAATTTATATATTTTTAATTGACCCATATTTAACCCCTTTTTTTGGCACTAAATGACACTATACTATATGTCTCCTGGTCTGACAAACATTGCTGTAGCTGTGCTACCTTCCACCGCAGATGCGGAAGGACGACATCAGCGGATGCGGTGGATTGAAACGCAGCCCATGCAAACAGACAGATTTTGATGGGGATTTTTTATTATACTAATTGGATATCCTCGGGGGGGGGGGTTAAGCCTACGTTATCCTGATTTCTCTGCTTTTATTACTTATTTTATGCTTCTTGTAAAACAGTGTATTCAGCTATTTGAAGCTGGTATACAAAACCAAAAGTAAAAGACACAAAAACAAAACTTAAGAACAAGAAGCAAAGAAATAGTGTGCATAGAAATAGCACACATAGAACTGATCTACCGTTTCTTAGACTTGCTTTCACGTAGAATGATAGATCTATAACGCACATTTCTATGTGAAAATGATCGGGTTGCCCAAAAAGATACATATTATCACTTTAAATAGCAATAATATCAAATAGCCATCTGTTAGAATGCCTACTTCATTATCTAATTGACATAAATATGTATTTCGCTACATTTTACTTATTTTTTTCAAGCTCCCTATAGCAAACACTACTATTTTAGAGATCATTTTGGGTGTAGGGTTATGCTTACCTGAGGGTGCTGTCGCTGTCTAGTGGTGTGTCGGTCGTTGGTCATGGACATTCTGTACGCCCCAGAGTCAGAGGCCATCAACCCTTGGATTCCCAAACATCCAAGAATAACCAAGGTGAACATCACCATCATCATAGTCGCAGTGGCAGTAAGCGTCTTGTCTCTGTGGAACACTGAGTACAACACTTATAGCCTCTGTCTCTGACCGTCACCTGCTCTTAAAGGGTGTAGAAACACACACACACAAACACACACACACACACACACACACACACACACCATTCACCAACCAGAATCATGAATGAACGTATTGCCCAACCCGGAACTTCCTAATTTGGCCCACATACAAAACATATTACACACACACACACACACACAAATGTCCAATTTGCCACAGAACCATACATGAGCCCATGTGAGCACATGCTCATTAAGCCCTCACACATTAGACACACATACAATTACATAACCGGAATGAACCAGACATTGCCCTGTGTAGGGTGCCGTCCTTCGGATGGGACATTAAACTGATGTCCTGACTCTCTGTGGTCACTAAAGATTCCATGGCACTTATCGTAAGTGTAGGGGTGTTAACCCCGGTGTCCTGGCTAAATTCCCAATCAGGCCTTCATACCATCATGGCCACCTAATCAACCCCAGCTTCCAATAGGCTCATTTCATCCCCACTCCACTCCCCTGTAACTATTCCTCAGGTCGTTGATGTAAATGAGAATGTGTTCTCAGTCAACTTACCTGGTAGAATAAGGGTTAAATAAATAAATTAAATAAATATGGTTGGAACTAGAGAGGAGTCTTGGGCATTCAGATGTCTGGATTCTGTAATCAGCACTTGATTACTATATATTGGATCAGTAGTTTTGTTACAGTATCTTGCGTACCTTTACATTTGTCAGAATGCATCTGGAATGTATTTCAAGGCAGATCGTTGGTTGTGAAGATGGTGGCAGGTAGCCTAGTGGTTAAGTTATGGAAAGGTCGCAGGTATGAATCTCCGAGCCGACTAGGTGAAAAATCTGTCGATCTGCGCTTGAGCAAGGCACTTAACCCTAATTGCTCCTGTAAGTCGCTCTGGATGAGATCGTCTGTTAAACGATGTAAATGTAAGATGACCTGATTGTATTGCCATGGTTGTGTAAGGTCCTTCACATGGCGTGATACATTATTAGTCAGTGAATACCGAAGTCATCCACTCAAAGAAACATTCTAAGAACCTGTGTGTTTCTTTCTCTGTTATGTATAAGATACATGAGCATGTGTCAGGGTGACAAATCTAGTCACTTCTTATTGGTCAATTGACTCAAGGTTGTATTTGACCCTTGGGTCATTTATGATGATAGGGGAGGAAATGTGCATATCTCTTTTTGGAAAAAAGTTAAACTTATATTTCAGTTATTATGTGTGGATTAGTTAATAGAGACAAGAATGTGACGCGTTAATAGTCGGAAAAAGCAGGCGACAATTATCAACACTATGCTTCTAATTAATGCCTGTCTATAGCATTCTTTCCCTGTGTTTAGTGGTGCTATACAGGGCTCATCTGGAAAAGATACCTTGGTTTCAGCAATGACTCCCTGTCAAAACAAAGATACAGATATTTTGCCATTATTTGGTCTTTTGACCAATTATATCAGATCTTTTGCCAATAATTGGCCTGCCTGTGTAAACACAGCCATAGCCTACTAATATTCAGCTTTTAATGAAAAGATTTTGGTGTGCAACAAGCTCTCACAGTCTCATGTCAGAATTAGACATTCATCCATGTTTCTCAAACGTCAAATTTCGAAAGTTGTTACAAACTTCAAATTTGGAAGTGTTTAAGGTTAAGTTTAGGCATTAACTCGGAAGTCTTAAGGTTAGTCATTAATTCTACCTTCTGCACCAGAGGCAGATGCTTACGCCCATCGGCCATCCCTGTCCACAACGCCCTGGCAAAACCGAAACCTACTTGAAGGTAACATGAATCGAAGATGGCGTAACAGTGCGGTCGTGTACTATGTGTGTGTCCGTGTAAATAACCTGTTTTTTGTATTTTGTTTTGTATTTTTCGTACATATTTCCCTATCACACATTTCATCCTTCTACTAAATATACTTTCCTGCAACCCGCCTCACTCAATGTGGAACGGATTCTATTACTGACTTACCTTTTATCTAGAATCTCCAGTTGAAACTAGCTAGCCAGCTAACTAGCTACTTGCCCGGCTATCTACCTCTCTGTCTACCGGACGAGAGTAGCCAGCTAACTAGCTACTTGCTATTAGCTACCGTTAGCGGTTTTTCACCATTGTCCGTGGCCTGCACTACCTACCAGCCAGCTCTAGCCTGGACTATTATCGGCCAGTCTGCACTGTCTGCACAGCGCGTTATCAACCCAGAAAATATTGTTTTTTCTGCCGGAATCACTGAATCACTGGACCTTTAACTCCGGATCATCGCAACTAGCTAGCTGCAACCAAATGGATGTTGTTGTTGGCTAATCAGCCTTGAGCTAGCCTCGAGTCAGGCCCATCTCCCAGCTATCTACCTCTCTGTCAACCGGACGGGACCTCCTAGAGTCAACACGGAGCCCCACCGATCCATCACGACTGGTCTGCCGACGTAATCGTCTGTGGTTTCAACAGGATTCTCGTTGCGAAGACCATGAAGATCCATCTGCTAGCCCCGGCCCACTAGCACACGCAAACAACAGCCGTGCTTCCTGCTAGCCAGTGCTGTAGCACCAATTCGAACTGCTCTCGGACTCACATATTGCTGTTTACTGGACCTTATGATCACTCAGCTGCACAGCTGATGCCTGCTGGACTGTTCCTTTACACGGTACCCTGTCCTGTTTATCTGTTTAGCCTCAGCCCAAACTTTCATCGCCATTACCATATGTTGTCTTAGCTCTCTCGAATAACACCTGTGATTGCTTTATGCCTCTCTCCCATGTCAATATGCTTTGCCTATTGCTGTTCCAGTTAGTTCTTATTATACAATTTCACTGTAAAGCACCAACTCCCTCTCAAACTGCCTCAAATAGCTCCTTTGTTCCACCCCCCATACACATGGAGACCGGCTCAATAGGTGCCTCCAGTGATGCTATCTCTTTCATTGTTACCCAACACTTAGGTTTACCTCCACTGTACTCATATCCTTCTATATCCTTGTCTGTACATAATGCCCTGAATATATTCTACAATGCCCGGAAATCTGCCCCCTTTACTCTCTGTACCCAACGCACTAGAAGACCAGTTCTTAAAGCCTTTAGCCTTATCCTTATTCTAGTCCTCCTCTGTTCTTCTGGTGATGTAGAGGTTAACCCTGCAGCCCCCAGTATCACTCCTACTCCCCAGGAGCTATCATTTGTTGACTTCTGTAACTGTAAAAGCATTGGCTTTTTGCATGTTAACATCAGAAGCCTCCTCCCTAAGTTTGAGTTATTCACTGCGTTAGCACACTCCGCCAACCCTGATGTTCTAGCAGTGTCTGAATCCTGGCTTAGGAAGGCCACCAAAACTTCAGAAATGTCCATCCCCAACTACAACATTTTCCGTCTAGATAGAACTGCCAAAGGGGGTGGAGTTGCAATCTACTGTAGAGATAGCCTGCAGAGCTCTATCATACTATCCAGGTCTGTGCCCAAACAGTTTGAGCTCCTACTTCTAAAAATCCACCTTTCCAGAAATAAGTCTCTCACTGTTGCCGCTGTGCCCTGGACACCATATGTGAATTGATTGCCCCCCATCTATCCTCAGAGTTCGTACTGCTTGGTGACCTAAACTGGGATATGCTTAACACCCCGGCCATCCTACAATCCAAACTAGATGCCCTCAATCTCACACAAATTATCAAGGAACCTACCAGGTACAACCCTAAATCTGTAAACATGAGCACCCTTATAGATATCATCCTGACTAACTTACCCTCTAAATACACCTCCGCTCTCTTCAACCAGGATCTCAGCGATCACTGCCTTATTGCCTGCGTCCATAACGGGTCCGCGGTCAAACGACCACCCCTCATCACTGTCAAACGCTCCCTAAAACACTTTACATTTACATTTACGTCATTTAGCAGACGCTCTTATCCAGAGCGACTTACAAATAGGTGCATTCACCTTATTGCCAGTGGGATCACCACTTTACCAATTTTTTTTTTTTTTTGGGGGGTGGGGTTGGGGTTTGGGTTGGGGTAAGGGGGGGGGGTAGAATGATTACTTTATCCTATCCCAGGTATTCCTTAAAGAGGTGGGGTTTCAAATGTCTCCGGAAGGTGGTGAGTGACTCCGCTGTCCTGGCGTCGTGAGGGAGCTTGTTCCACCATTGGGGTGCCAGAGCAGCGAACAGTTTTGACTGGGCTGAGCGGGAACTATGCTTCCGCAGAGGTAGGGGAGCCAGCAGGCCAGAGGTGGATGAACGCAATGCCCTCGTTTGGGTGTAGGGACTGATCAGAGCCTGAAGGTACGGAGGTGCTGTTCCCCTCACAGCTCCGTAGGCAAGCACCATGGTCTTGTAGCAGATGCGAGCTTCAACTGGAAGCCAGTGGAGTGTGCGGAGGAGCGGGGTGACGTGAGAGAACTTGGGAAGGTTGAACACCAGACGGGCTGCGGCATTCTGGATGAGTTGTAGGGGTTTAATGGCACAGGCAGGGAGCCCAGCCAACAGCGAGTTGCAGTAATCCAGACGGGAGATGACAAGTGCCTGGATTAGGACCTGTGCCGCTTCCTGTGTAAGGCAGGGTCGTACTCTCCGAATGTTGTAGAGCATGAACCTACAGGATCGGGTCACCGCCTTGATGTTAGCGGAGAACGACAGGGTGTTGTCCAGGGTCACGCCAAGGCTCTTCGCACTCTGGGAGGAGGACACAACGGAGTTGTCAACCGTGATGGCGAGATCATGGAACAGGCAGTCCTTCCCCGGGAGGAAGAGCAGCTCCATCTTGCCAAGGTTCAGCTTGAGGTGGTGATCCGTCATCCATACTGATATGTCTGCCAGACATGCAGAGATGTGATTCGCCACCTGGTTATCAGAAGGGGGAAAGGAGAAGATTAGTTGTGTGTCGTCAGCGTAGCAATGATAGGAGAGGCCATGTGAGGATATGACAGAGCCAAGTGACTTGGTGTATAGGGAGAATAGGAGAGGGCCTAGAACTGAGCCCTGGGGGACACCAGTGGTGAGAGCACGTGGTGCGGAGACAGCTTCTCGCCACGCCACTTGGTAGGAGCGACCGGTCAGGTAGGACGCAATCCAAGAGTGAGCCGCGCCGGAGATGCCCAGCTCGGAGAGGGTGGAGAGGAGGAACTGATGGTTCACAGTATCAAAGGCAGCAGACAGGTCTAGAAGGACAAGAGCAGAGGAGAGAGAGTTAGCTTTAGCAGTGCGGAGAGCCTCCGTGACACAGAGAAGAGCAGTCTCAGTTGAATGACCAGTCTTGAAACCTGACTGGTTTGGATCAAGAAGGTCATTCTGAGAGAGATAGCAAGAGAGTTGGCTAAAGACGGCACGCTCAATAGTTTTGGAGAGAAAAGAAAGAAGGGATACTGGTCTGTAGTTGTTGACATCAGAGGGATCGAGTGTTGGTTTTTTGAGAAGGGGTGCAACTCTCGCTCTCTTGAAGACAGAAGGGACATAGCCAGCGGTCAAGGATGAGTTGATCAGCGAGGTGAGGTAAGGGAGAAGGTCACCGGAGATGGTCTGGAGAAGAGAGGAGGGGATAGGGTCAAGCGGGCAGGTTGTTGGGCGGCCTGCCGTCACAAGTCGCAAGAATTTATCTGGAGAGAGAGGGGAGAAAGAAGTCAAAGCATAGGGTAGGGCAGTGTGAGCAGGACCAGCAGTGTCATTTGACTTAACAAACGAGGATTGGATGTCGTCAACCTTCTTTTCAAAATGGTTGACGAAGTCATCCACAGAGAGGGAGGAGGGGGGGGGGGGAGGATTCAGCAGGGAGGAGAATGTGGCAAAGAGCTTCCTAGGGTTAGAGGCAGATACTTGGAATTTAGTGTGGTAGAAAGTGGCCTTAGCAGCAGAAACAGATGAAGAAAATGTAGAGAGGAGGGAGTGAAAATATGCCAGGTCCGCAGGGAGTCTAGTTTTCTTCCATTTCCGCTCAGCTGCCCAGAGCTCTGTTCTGTGAGCTCGCAATGAGTCATCAAGCCACGGAGCTGGAGGGGAGGACCGAGCCGGCCGGGAGGATAGGGGACATAGAGAGTCAAAGGATGCAGAAAGGGAGGAGAGGAGGGTTGAGGAGGCAGAATCAGGAGATTGGAGGGAGAAGGATTGAGCAGAGGGAAGAGATGATAGGATGGAAGAGGAGAGAGTAGCGGGAGAGAGAGAGAGCGAAGGTTGCGACGGCGCATTACCATCTGTGTAGGGGCAGAGTGAGTAGTGTTGGAGGAGAGCGAGAGAGAAAAGGATACAAAGTAGTGGTCGGAGACATGGAGGGGAGTTGCAGTGAGATTAGTAGAAGAACAGCATCTAGTAAAGATGAGGTCAAGCGTATTGCCTGCCTTGTGAGTAGGGGGGGACGGTGAGAGGGTGAGGTCAAAAGAGGAGAGGAGTGGAAAGAAGGAGGCAGAGAGAAATGAGTCAAATGTAGACGTAGGGAGGTTGAAATCCCCCAGAACTGTGAGGGGTGAGCCATCCTCAGGAAAGGAACTTATCAAGGCGTCAAGCTCATTGATGAACTCTCCAAGGGAACCTGGAGGGCGATAGATGACAAGGATATTAAGCTTAAATGGGCTAGTGACTGACAGCATGGAATTCAAATGAGGAGATAGACAGATGGGTCAGGGGAAAAATTGAGAATGTCCACTTGGGAGAGATGAGGATTCCTGTGCCACCACCCCGCTGACCAGATGCGAGAACACATGGTCAGACGAGGAGAGAGCAGTAGGAGTAGCAGTGTTTTCAGTGGTAATCCATGTTTCCGTCAGCCCCAAGAAGTCGAGGGACTGGAGGGTAGCACAGGCTGAGATGAACTCTGCCTTGTTGGCAGCAGAATGGCAGTTCCAGAGGCTGCCTGAGACCTGGAACTCCACGTGGGTGGTGCGTGCAGGGACCACCAGGTTAGAGAGGCAGCAGCCACGCGGTGTGAGGCGTTTGTGTAGCCTGTGCGGAGAGGAGAGAACAGGGATAGGCAGAGGCATAGTTGACAGGCTGCAGCAGATGGCTACAATAATGCAGAGGAGATCGGAATGAAATGAACTAAACATCTGGGAAAGGAGAGAGCGGGGCCTCCCTCACCACAACTCCCAAATATAACTCTCCCAACTTCCACCTCAGAAACTATAATTGTTGTAAACTACAGCGGTTCAATGTTTTCTAGGAATAGACTAACTTAGTTTATTCAGCTAGCTAACTAGGTGCAGTATTATTCCGTGAAAATCGTCCGGGCACTCATAAGATGCCACAGCCAGCTAGCATGCCGGACTCCAACAACACGGTTTAGCGCCAATACTCGGCCACAACAAACCACCAGTGTATCAACACGCAAGCAGATCGTTCGTGTCCGTGTCTAACGTTGTGGGTTAGTCCCGACAGCTTGAGCGATTCCGTCGTCAACTTATTCAGCCAGTTAGTTAGCTAGAATAGTTAGCAAACTAGCTAGCCATTGCTTTCAGACAAAGAAGAACCCCTCCTTTCACGGCACGAACACACAGAGAGAGCCAAACTAACGTTAACTAGTCACCCATGTCCCGAATTCCTTGAACGACTCGGGCTATCAATATGTAAAAAACAAAACACAAATGTAGGTTATGACTTACCCCTAGCAGCTACTGTTAGCTAGCCAAGTGCAAAGCTAGCCACTGAATTGACTCAGCCAGTTCGCGTCTGTTCACTCGGTCGTTCCAGCTATTGTTTACTAGTAGCTATCCAGGTAGCAACAAGCTAGCTAAATTTCAAGCACAGTAGCCACTTGCTACCTAACGTTAACGGTTCAGACAATGAGGTTAGAAAACAGCTGAATGGTAGGCAATTATTGTATGTAATTATTGTAGGCAGCCAGCTGGCGTAATTACAGGCACTCTCAGGCGTGAAACAACTATACCGTTGCTAATAGCTACTCGCCAGCTAGTCCAGGTGGTGGGTTAGCTAGCTAGCTTCGTGCTACACCGGGTACAGCCGAATACAATACTAACCTACAATAATTACATACAACAACCCACGATAACTACCTACAATACCTAACTACAATCTAAATACATAGTTTAAGCCTTACTCGACAAAGCCCAAGCTATGTATAAAGCCAAGCTTACCCGACGCCAAGCTTACCCGACGACCCCTGCTGATTTTGTACGTTTTAGCGAGAAGGCCTTCCTAATTGACCTTGCCCAGGTATCCTGGATGGATATCGATCTCATTCCGTCAGTAGAGGATGCCTGGATGTTCTTTAAAAGTGCTTTCCTCTCAATCTTAAATAAGCATGCCCCATTCAAAAAATTCAGAACTAAGAACAGATATAGCCCTTGGTTCTCCTCAGACTTGACTGCCCTTGACCAGCTCAAAAACATCCTGTGGAGTACTGCATTAGCATCGAATAGCCCCCGCGATATGCAACTTTTCAGGGAAGTTAGGAACCAATATACACAAGCAGTTAGGAAAGCAAAGGCCAGCTTTTTCAAACTGAAATTTGCATCCTATAGCACTAACTCCAACAAGTTTTGGGACACTGTAAAGTCCATGGAGAATAAGAGCACCTCCTCCCAGCTGCCCACTGCACTGAGGCTAGGAAACACTATCACTACAGATAAATCTACAATAATCGAGAATTTCAACAAGCATTTTGCTACGGCTGGCCATGCTTTCCACCTGGCTACCACTACACCAGCCACCAGCTCTGCACCCTCCGCTGAAACTTGCCCATGCCCCCCCCCCCCCCCCCCCGCTTCTCCTTCACACAAATTCAGTCAGCTGATGTTCTGAAAGAGCTACAAAATCTGGAACCCTACAAATAATCTGGGCTAGACAATCTGGACCCTTTCTTTCTAAAATTAGCCGCTGATATTGTTACAACCCCTATTACTAGCCTGTTCAACCTCTCTTTCGTAACGTCTGAGATCCCCAGTGATTGGAAGCTGCCGCAGTCAACCCCCTCTTCAAAGGGGGTGACACTCTAGATCCAAACTGTTACAGACCTATATCCATCCTGCCCTGCCTTTCGAAAGTTTTTGAAAGCCAAGTTAACAAACAGATCACCGAACATTTCGAATCACACCGTACCTTCTCCGCTATGCAATCCGGTTTCCGAGCTGGTCATGGTTCCACCTCAGCCACGCTCAAGGACCTAAACGATATTATAACCATGATCGATAATAGACAGTACTGTGCAGCCGTCTTCATCGACCTGGCCAAGGCTTTCGATTCTGTCAACCACCACATTCTTATTGGTAAACTAAATAGCCTTGGTTTCTCAAATGACTGCCTCGCCTGGTTCACCAACTACTTCTCAGATAGAGTTAAATGTGTCAAATCGGAGGGCCTGTTGTCTGGACCTATGGCAGTCTCTATGGGGGTGCCACAAGGTTCAATTCTTCATAACTTGCTACATTTGCACACACTGTATATATATTTTTTATTTTCTGTTGTATTTTTGACTTTATGTTTTGTTTTACCCCATATGTAACTCTGTGTTGTTGTTTTTATCGCACTGCTTTGCTTTATCTTGGCCAGGTCGCAGTTGTAAGTGAGAACTTGTTCTCAACTGGCTTACCTGGTTAAATTAAGGTGAAATAAAATAAAATAAAAAAAGTGCTCACTGTTGCCCCTAGTGGCCAGTTTCTAGAACGACTTACAGTTAGTAATAATAATAATAATATAATATGCCATTTAGCAGACGCTTTTATCCAAAGCGACTTACAGTCATGCGTGCATACATTTTTGTGTATGGGTGGTCCCGGGGATCGAACCCACTACCTTGGCGTTACAAGCGCCGTGCTCTACCAGTTGAGCTACAGACCACAATGTATGCACCACCAGTGAGTGCATACATTTTTTTCATACTGGCCCCCCATGGGAAATGAACCCACAACCCTGGCTTTGCAAGCGCCATGCTCTACCAACTGAGCTACACATCATCTCCCGGCGTCCTCAGACATGGATGGACGTCTAATCCTGACTTGTATCACGGGTGACCTGTTTGGTGGTGTAACCTGCATCTAGGTAACAGCTAGTGGAATGCAGTAAAATATTCCTGTGGGAAAATAAGGTAATTGTGAGAGGGATTGGTAGGTCATCAACACTTTCATTAACTATTCAGTGAATAACATCTTCCAGCTATTTCATCTAAATGAATATGACGTATGTCATTCCACATTCTGATTATGAATGAAAGTGGCTTTGTTTGAATTAATTAATTACTCACTAGGTTTGTATTTTCATGAAGGTGACACTGAATGAGAGAAATGTTCATTAGTGAATTACAATCCAAAAAGGAAATATGTATTTGATCCAAATGTCACGACCTGACATTGTTAACACCCCCTCCTCTCTCCCCACTCTCTCTCTCTCTCTCTCTCTCTCTCTCTCTCTCTCTCTCTCTCTCTCTCTCTCTCTCTCTCTCTCTCTCTCTCTCTCTCTCTCTCTCTCTCTCTCTCTCTCTCTCTCTCTCTCTCTCTCTCTCTCTCTCTCTCTCTCTCTCTCTCTCTCTCTCTCTCTCTCTCTCTCTCTCTCTCTCTCTCTCTCTCCCTCTCTCTAGCTGATCCCAGTTCTTACACACAGACATGGGTCAGGATTTACGTGTCTCTCTAAGTTACACTCAGACAGATATCCCCCCTATATCCACCCTTCTTTCTTCTCCCTCTACGGTATCTATCCCTCTCCTCTCCTCCACCCTTCTTTCTTCTCCCTCTACAGTATCTATCCCTCTCCTCTCCTCCACCCTTCTTTCTTCTCCCTCTACAGTATCTATCCCTCTCCTCTCCTCCACCCTTCTTTCTTCTCCCTCTACAGTATCTATCCCTCTCCTCTCCTCCACCCTTCTTTCTTCTCCCTCTACAGTATCTATCCCTCTCCTCTCCTCCACCCTTCTTTCTTCTCCCTCTACAGTATCTATCCCTCTCCTCTCCTCCACCCTTCTTTCTTCTCCCTCTGTTATTAGCAGAAGAAGGTGAGTGACAGCGAGAGAGGGAGATTGAGAAAGGCAGAGTCGGAGAAAGAGAGAATATGAGAAACACAGACGTAAAGAAGGAATTAGATAGCAAGAGAAGTCAAAAGATGGAAGAAGAAAGATAGTGAGAGAGAAAGAGAGGAGAGAAAGAAGGAGTGAAAAAGGGATAAGATGGGTTGACCGCAGGAACATGTTGGTCTGTCTGGTACATGTCCGATGGCGTTCCCAGAATTCCGGCCATGCATAGGGACACCCCTTAGATTCCTTTATTTATATATTTCTTAATTCCAATCTTTTACTTTTAGATTTTGTGTATTGTTGTTAATTGTTAGATACTACTGCACTGTTGGAGCTAGGAACACAAGCATTTCGCTACACCCACAATAACATATGCTAAATATGTGTATGTGACCAATAACATTTGATTTGATTTGATTCCTGATAAATTAGAATGTGGCTTAATCCCCACGGAGTAGATTTATGGTTATTACATATCTTCGTCCTCTCTCACTGAGACGTGACTGGGTCATTATAATGGTGGACAGTTTGAGAACATGACACACACACACATACATATACACACATACACAAACACACTGTTCACCCTCAGATTATGATCTTTAAAAGCAATGTAGGCAGCACCCCCCATCGTAACGTCTGACTCTTACATATCATCCAATCTCTATGCTCTGTGATCCCACTCAGGTCACTGACTCACTGTAGAGCAGGTTGTCACCAGTCAGCAGATTCACCACATCTAAAAGCCAATTAGATTTGTGTGGCCTTGATACTCTGACTCAAATCAATGGTTCATAAACTAGTATATAAACTCAGCAAAAAAAGAAACGTCCTCTCACTGGCAACTGCGTTTACTTTCAGCAAACTTAACATGTGTAAATATTTGTATGAACATAACAAGATTCAACAACTGAGACATAAACTGAACAAGTTCCACAGACATGTGACTAACATAAATTGAATAATGTGTGCCTGAACAAAAGGGGGGTCAAAATCAAAAGTAACAGTGTCACGAATTCAGCCGAGCCTGCCCCTCCTCCTTGCTCGGGCAGGTTTCAGTGTTCGTCGTCACCGGCTTACTAGCCACTACCGCTCCATTTATCGTCACTCCATTTGTCTTGTCTTGTCTTGTCAATCACACACACCTGGTACTCATTCCCTCATTAGTCTGTGTATAAGTGTTCCCTCTGCCACCTTGTCCTTTGTGAGTGATTGTTCGTTGTGAGAGTGAGTAGCTCGGTTGAGGTACTCTTTACTTGTATGCAGCCAAGGTTGATTTTCCCTTGTGCTAGTTTCGTTCTGTCGCTATATGCGCTACATTATTGTACACTGAATAAACTCTTGATTTCGGTGTTTTACCTCCTGCGCCTGACTCCGTCATTCACACCTCATCACAAACAGTCAGTATCTGGTGTGGCCACCAGCTGCGTTAAGTACTGCAGTGCATCTCCTCCTCATGGACTGCAACAGATTTGCCAGTTATTGCTGTGAAATGTTACCACACTCTTCCACCAAGGCACCTGCAAGTTCCCTGACATTTCTGGGGGGAATGGCTCTAGCCCCCACCATCCGATCCAACAGGTCCCAGACGTGCTCAATGGGATTGAGATCCGGGCTCTTCGCTGACCATGGCAGAACATTGACATTCCTGTCTTGCAGGAAATCACGCACAGAACAAGCAGTATGGATGGTGGCATTGTCATGCTGGTGGGTCACGTCAGGATGAGCCTGCAGGAAGGGTACCACATGAGGGAGGAGGATGTCTTCCCTGTAATGCACAGCGTTGAGATTGCCTGCAATGACAACAAGCTCAGTCTGATGATGCTGTGACACACCACCCCAGACCATGACGGACCCTCCACCTCCAAATCGATCCCGCTCCAGAGTACAGGCCTCTGTGTTTCGCTCATTCCTTCGACGATAAACGCAAATCTGACCATCACCCCTGGTGAGACAAAACCGTGACTCGTCAGTGAAGAGCACTTTTTGCCAGTCCTGTCTGGTCCAGCAACGGTGGGTTTGTGCCCATAAGCGACATTGTTGTCGGTGATGTCTGGTGAGGACCTGCCTTACAACAGGCCTACAAGCCCTCAGTCCAGCCTCTCTCAGCCTATTGCGGACAGTCTGAGCACTGATGGAGGGATGGTGCGTTCCTGGTGTAACTCTGGCAGTTGTTGTTGCCATCCTGTACCTGTCCCGCAGGTGTGACGTTCGGATGTACCGATCCTGTGCAGGTGTTGTTACATTTGGTCTGACGCTGCGAGGACGATCATCTGTCCGTCCTGTCTCCCTGTAGCGCTGTCTTAGGCGTCTCACAGTACGGACATTGCATTTTATTGCCCTGGCCACATCTGCAGTCCTCATGCCTCCTTGCAGCATGCCTAAGGCACGTTCACGCAGATGAGCAGGGATCCTGGGCAGCTTTCTTTTGGTGTTTTTCAGAGTCAGTAGTTTTCATAACTGTGACCTTAATTGCCTGCCGTCTGTAAGCTGTTAGTGTCTTAATGACCGTTCCACAGGTGCATGTTCATGAATTGTTTATGGTTCATTGAACAAGCATGGGAAACAGTATTTAAACATTTACAATGAAGATCTGTGAAGTTATTTTGATTTTTACAAATTATCTTTGAAAGACAGAGTCCTGAAAAAAGGGACATTTCTTTTTTTGCTGAGTTTATGTTTCCATGGTTTATGGGTTTATGAGCAGTGGAAGAAGTATAACTGTGTGGTATGTACTGCTTGGACAGCTCAAAATCAAAATGTTCTGATGTTGAATATTGATGTTCAATTGGGTGAGGAGAGGACTGGAGGACTCAGGGGTTCAGGTTTGATTTCAGTCAAAGCATTCAAGCCTTTATCAGCTGTTGGAGCTATGGGAGGACGTGATGAAAAGGGGTGTAAGTGATATCTTCTTGTCAAGAATATATTATTTTAAGGGATGTCTTCTTGTCAGGGATATATTCTTGTAAGTGATGTCTTCTTCTCAGGGATATATTCTTAAAGTGATCTCTTCTTTTCAGGGATATATTCCTATAAGTGATATCTTCTTGTCAGGAGTATTTTATTGTAAGTGATGTCTTCTTGGTGTCTTTTGTGCCTCTCACTTGGCCTCTAAAGTTGTTGAGTGGTAGAGTTGGGATACCGTGATAGGGTGATACCGTGACAGGGTGGTGATACTATGTACATTTTCTGGCCAGCAGATGGCATAGTTGACCACATCAATGAGTTCTACATATTAATCTTCCAGGCAACCCAGCTGATGGGAATTTTTTTAACAATAACCAAATGCGTCGACATTTACTCTCTGAGTATTTGTAATTTATAGAGGATTTTATTTTGTGTCTGATACAGAATAAAGGGCGAACAATAACATGATGTGAGGAAAGGGTCTCATTTCAAAGACGTAACAGCCGCACGGTGGCGCTCAAACACATATCTTAGCTCTCACCATGTTTTATTTCTGAGCATGAGGGAGGAGCCTATATAAAGAACTTGATTGGCATGAGGGAGTGGTTATAAAGCTGTAGGGAGGACCTTGGTCTTGGGGGTGTTGTGTAGTAGGCCATTGGCTAGAAGGTATTGTCCAATCAGAAGCTAGTCTCTGCAAGCTCCCTTCAGCCAATCCCAGCAGAGCAGGACAGTTAATTGGGGAAGACGGAGAACAGGAAATTGAGAACATTTGGCATGATGAGAGAATGGAGGGATGGGGGGGGGGGATCTTTTGATGTGTATGTTCAAATGCATGTTTTGACTTTTGTGCACAAAGAACATGATGTGTCCACCACAACTTTTTCATTTTGTCCACAGATACATTATGCAACATGGGGCGTTCAAGTGGGCAGAGATACACATCTGTCAGGAGACAGTTGTGGGCACTGGGCTAAGCAGGTAAAATAAGCAGAAAT
Source organism: Coregonus lavaretus (assembly GCF_964263955.1). Classification (NCBI taxonomy): domain Eukaryota; kingdom Metazoa; phylum Chordata; class Actinopteri; order Salmoniformes; family Salmonidae; genus Coregonus; species Coregonus lavaretus. Next base: position 8,107,561 of record NC_139990.1, on the reverse strand, counting down.
GTAGTGCAACAGAGAGTGGTGTAGCAAGGACCAAAGAAAGGGTGAGAAATAGACACAACAAAAGAGAGGAAGTGAAGAAATAAATAAATAGTAAGAGAAACAGAAGAAGACATAGCTGTGCAGAGAAAGAAAGAAAACTAGAGGGTGAGAAACAGACTTTTCCCCCCCACACTCTCTTTTGACCCCTGACCCTGCTCCCAGTTGGACAGCCAGTGTGGCTGCTGGTCAGAGGGGGCAAAGGTCACGCTGAAGGGGAGGGAAGAGGGGAGGGGGTGAACTTTGACTAGGACTAGAGAGAGAGAAAGAGAGAGAGAGAATGTTTGAAAGAGATGGTATGCCATAGCCTAAACAGAAGTCTTATCCAATCATATACAACAGGTGGTTTGGAATTCCCATTTTTAGACAAAACATGCCGAAAAGCTGCTGTGTTGTTCAATGTACATGTAACCAGGTGAAACATCCCGAGCTATGGTTCGCAATGCTCACACATTCCTAGAACGGCGCGTCTGTGTATATTTGTAAACAACAGCTGGTGCACAAAATCAAATACTAAGGAAGTCTCGAGGTTTTGCTCGCCTGAGGTAGAGTATCTTATGATAAGCTGTAGACCACACTATTTACCAAGAGAGTTTTCATCTATATTTTTCATAGCTGTCTCTTTACCACCACAAACAAATGCTGGCATTAAGATTGCACTGAATGAGCTGTATAAGGCCATAAGTCAACAGGAAAACGCTCATCCAGATGCAGCGCTCCTAGTGGCCGGGGACTTTAATGCAGGGAAACTTAAATCCGTTCTACCTAATTTCTACCAGCATGTTAAATGTGCAACCAGAGGAAAAAAAACTCTAGACCACCTTTACTCCACACACAGAGACGCATACAAAGCTCTCCCTCGCCCTCCATTTGGCAAATCTGACCATAACCCTATCCTCCTGATTCCTGCTTATAAGCAAAAACTAAAGCAGGAAGCACCAGTGACTCGGTTAATAAAAAAGTGGTCAGATGACGCAGATGCTAAGCTACAGGACTGTTTTGCTAGCACAGACTGGAACATGTTCCGGGATTCTTCAGATGGCTTTGAGGAGTACACCACATCAGTCACTGGCTTCATCAATAAGTGCATTGATGATGTCATCCCCACAGTGACCGTACGTACATACCCCAACCAGAAGCCATGGATTACAGGAAACATCCTCACTGAGCTAAAGCGTAGAGCTGCCGCTTTCAAGGAGCGGGACTCTAACCTGGACGCTTATAAGAAATCCCGCTATGCCCTCCGACGAACCATCAAACAGGCAAAGAGTCAATACAGGACTAAGATTGAATCGTACTACACTGGCTCTGACGCTCGTCGGATGTGGCAGGGCTCGAAAACTATTACAGACTACAAAGGGAAGCACAGCTGCGAGCTGCCCAGTGACACAAGACTTCCAGACGAGCTAAACCACTTCTATGCTCGCTTCGAGGCAAGCAACACTGAAGCATGCATGAGAGCACCAGCTGTTCCGGATAACTATGTGATCACGCTCTCCGTAGCCGATGTGAGTAAGACTTTTAAGCAGGTTTACCAGGAAGTGTACTCCGAGCATGTGCTGACCAACTGGCAAGTGTCTTCACTGACATTTTCAACATGTGCCTAACTGAGTCTGTAATACCAACATGTTTCAAGCAGACCACCATAGTCCCCGTGCCCAAGGACTCTAAGATAACCTGCCTAAATGACTACCGACCCGTAGCACTGACGTCTGTAGCCATGAAGTGCTTTGAAAGGCTGGTCATGGCTCACATCAACAGCATTATCCCAGAAACCCTAGACCCACTCCAATTTGCATACCGCCCCAACAGATCCACAGATGATACAATCTCTATTGCACTCCACACTGCCCTTTCCCACCTGGACAAGAGGAACACCTACGTGAGAATGCTATTCATTGACTACAGCTCAGCATTCAACACCATAGTGCCCTCAAAGCTCATCACTAAGCTAAGGATCCTGGGACTAAACACCTCCCTCTGCAACTGGATCCTGGACTTCCTGACAGGCCGCCCCCAGGTGGTAAGGGTAGGTAACAACACATCTGCCACACTGATCCTCAACACGGGGGCCCCTCAGGGGTGCGTGCTCAGTCCCCTCCTGTACTCCCTGTTCACCCATGACTGCATGGCCAGGCACGACTCCAACACCATCATTACGTTTGCCGACGACACAACAGTGGTAGGCCTGATCACCGACAACGATGAGACAGCCTATAGGGAGGAGGTCAGAGACCTGGCTGTGTGGTGCCAGGACAACAACCTCTCCCTCAACGTGAACAAGACAAAGGAGATGATTGTGGACTACAGGAAAAAAAAGAGGACTGAGCACGCCCCCATTCTCATCGACGGGGCTGTAGTGGAACAGGTTGAGAGCTTCAAGTTCCTTGGTGTCCACATCACCAACGAACTATCATGGTCCAAACACACCAAGACAGTCGTGAAGAGGGCACGACAAAGCCTATTCCCCCTCAGGAGACTGAAAAGATTTGGCATGGGTCCTCAGATCCTCAAAAAATTATACAGCTGCACCATCGAGAGCATCCTGACTGGTTGCATCACCGCCTGGTATGGCAACTGCTTGGCCTCCGACCGCAAGGCACTACAGAGGGTAGTGCGTACGGCCCAGTACATCACTGGGGCCAAGCTTCCTGCCATCCAGGACCTCTATACCAGGCGGTGTCAGGAGGAAGGCCCTCAAAATTGTCAAAGACTCCAGCCACCCTAGTCATAGACTGTTCTCTCTGCTACCGCACAGCAAGCGGTACCGGAGTGCCAAGTCTAGGTCCAAAAGACTTCTCAACAGCTTCTACCCCCAAGCTATAAGACTCCTGAACAGCTAATCATGGCTACCCGGACTTTTTGCACTGCCCCCCCACCCCATCATTTTACGCTGCTGCTACTCTGTTAATTATTTATGCATAGTCACTTTAACTCTACCCACATGTACATATTACTTCAACTACCTCAACTAGCCGGTGCCCCCGCACATTGACTCTGCACCGGTACCCCCCTGTATATATAGCCTCCCTACTGTTATTTTATTTTACTTCTGCTCTTTTTTTCTCAACACTTTTTTTGTTGTTGTTTTATTTTTACTTTTTTGTTAAAAATAAATGCACTGTTGGTTAAGGGCTGTAAGTAAGCATTTCACTGTAATGTCTGCACCTGTTGTATTCGGCGCATGTGGCCAATAAAATTTGATTTGATTTGATTTGAAATAGAGCCTGTGAGAAGAGCCCTGTGGCTACAAGCTATTCAGCTTGGGAGAGTTGGAAATGTGGGGACCCGGTGTCCAAGTAGGCTACACGTAGCTATGTGTGTGGAAAACATTTCATCACATGTAAGACATTTAACTTGTGAGATATGTAAATCGAAAAACAGGTAAAATGAAACGAAATGCAGCTAGTTTGCTGACTTTACAGCTGCAGTCTGAAGTGATTGTGTTGTCTGTGTAGTTGCTAGCTAGCAAGGGGGGAAGAGCCTCCATAGCAACTATCTTTCTCTGCCATAGCAACCTGCAAAGTTCTGGAACTATCAATTAGTGCTTGGGTAGTTTTGCATTACATGGCAGTCAATACGAATAGAACTAACCCCCTGTAGCTCAGTTGGTAGAGCATGGTGCTTGCAACGCCAGGGTTGTGGGTTCGATTCCCACGGGGGGCCAGTATGAAAAATGTATGCACTCACTAAACTGTAAGTCGCTCTGGATAAGAGTGTGCTAAATGACTCACATGTAAATAACGACCAGAGAACGCCTAAAATTGCACTTGACAACCAGTGTTAGTGAATGTAGCATCCCGTTTTGTTGAAAAATGTATGGTTTGGGAAAGAATCTTGCTTTTCAATGCCGGTAACCCGTTGTATAAAAGTAATTACATTTCTATCATGGCTCTGACATGATAAAAGTAGACCACCATAGCCATGATAGAAATGTCATAACACATGGACTCGTTGCGTCGTGCCTAAGAACAGCCCTTAGCCGTGGTATATTGGCCAAATACCACACCCCCTCGGGCCTTATTGCTTAATAATACACTCGAATCCATGTGTAATTACATTTATATCATGGCTGTGGTGGTCTACTTGCTTCGCCACGTGGCTATGACCATGACACGGCCTCTCATGTACAGTACCAGTCAAAAGTTTGACACACCTACTCATTCAAGGGTTCTCGTTGATTTTGACTATTTTCTACATTGTAGAATAATAGTGAAGACATCAAAACTATGACATAACACATATGGAATCATGAAGTAACCAAAAAAGTGTTAAACAAATCAAAATATACTTGATATTTGATATTCTTCAAAGTAGCCCCCCTTTGCCTTGATGACAGCTTTGCAAACTCTTGCCATTCGCTCAACCAGCTTCATGAGGTACATTTACATTTACGTCATTTAGCAGACGCTCTTATCCAGAGCGACTTACAAATTGGTGCATTCACCCTATAGCCAGTGGGATAACCACTTTACAATTATTATTTTTTTTTTTTTTTTTTTTAGGGGGGTGGGGGTAGAAGGATTACTTTAACCTATCCCAGGTATTCCTTAAAGAGGTGGGGTTTCAAATGTCTCCGGAAGGTGATGAGTGACTCCGCTGTCCTGGCGTCGTGAGGGAGCTTGTTCCACCATTGGGGTGCCAGAGCAGCGAACAGTTTTGACTGGGCTGAGCGGGAACTATGCTTCCGCAGAGGAAGGGGAGCCAGCAGGCCAGAGGTGGATGAACGCAATGCCCTCGTTTGGGTGTAGGGACTGATCAGAGCCTGAAGGTACGGAGGTGCCGTTCCCCTCACAGCTCCATAGGCAAGCACCATGGTCTTGTAACGGATGCGAGCTTCAACTGGAAGCCAGTGGAGTGTGCGGAGGAGGGGGGTGACGTGAGAGAACTTGGGAAGGTTGAACACCAGACGGGCTGCGGCATTCTGGATGAGTTGTAGGGGTTTAATGGCACAGGCAGGGAGCCCAGCCAACAGCGAGTTGCAGTAATCCAGACGGGAGATGACCAGTGCCTGGATTAGGACCTGTGCCGCTTCCTGTGTAAGGCAGGGTCGCACTCTCCGAATAGTCACCTGGAATGCATTTCAATTAACAGGTGTGCCTTGTTAAAAGTTAATTTGTGGAATTTCTTTCCTTCTTAATGCATTTGAGCTAATCAGTTGTGTTGTGACAAGGTCGGAGTGGCATACAGAAGATAGCCCTATTTGGTTAAAGACCAAGTCAATATTATGGCAAGAACAGCTCAAATAAGCAAAGAGAAACGACAGTCCATCATTACTTTAAGACATGAAGGCCAGTCAATCCGGAACATTTCAAGAACTTTAACATTTTGCAGTCGCAAAAAAACATCAAGCGCTATGATGAAACTGGCTCTCATGAGGACCGCCACAGGAAAGGAAGACCCAGAGTTACCTCTGCTGTAGAGGATAAGTTCATTAGAGTTACCAGCCTCAGATTGCAGCCCAAATAAATGCTTCACAGAGTTCAAGTAACAGACACATCTCAACATCAACTGTTCAGAGGAGACTGCGTGAATCAGGCCTTCATGGTAGAATTGCTGCAAAGAAACCACTACTAAAGGACACCAATAAGAAGAAGAAACTTGCTTGGGCCAAGAAACATGAGCAATGGACACTAGACCGGTGGAAATCTGTCCTTTGGTCTGATGAGTCCAAATTTGAGATATTTGGTTCCAACCTCCGTGTCTTTGTGAGGCGCAGAGTAGGTGAACGGATGATCTCCGCATGTGTGGTTCCCACCGAGGAGCATGGAGGAGGAGAAGTGATGGTGTGGGGGTGCTTGGCTGGTGACACTGTCTGTGATTTATTTAGAATTCAAGGCACACTTAACCAGCATGGCTACCACAGCATTCTGCAGTGATACGCCATCACATCTGGTTTGCGCTTAGTGGGACTACCATTTGTTTTTCAACAGGACAATGACCCAAAACACACCTCCAGGCACACACGAGTGGCGCAGTGGTCTAAGGCACTGCATCGCAGTGCTAGCTGTGCCACTAGAGATCCTTGTTCGAATCCAGGCTCTGTCGTTGCCGGCCGCGACCGGGAGACCCATGGGGGGGCGCACAATTGGCCCAGTGTCGTCCAGGGTAGGGGAGGGAATGGCCGGCAGGGATGTAGCTCAGTTGGTAGAGCATGGCGTTTGCAACGCCAGGGTTGTGGGTTCGATTCCCACAGGGGGCCAGTATGAAAATAAAATAATGTATGCACTTACTAACTGTAAGTCGCTCTGGATAAGAGCGTCTGCTAAATGACTAAAATGTAAATGTGTAAGGGCTATTTGACCAAAGAGAGTGATGCAGTGCTGCATCAGATGACCTGGCCTCCACAATCACCTGACCTCAACCCAATTGAGATGGTTTGAGATGAGTTGGACTGCAGAGTGAAGGAAAAGCAGCCAAGAAGTACTCAGCATATGTGGGAACTCCTTCAAGACTGTTGGAAAAGCATTCCTCATGAAGCTGGTTGAGAGAATGCCAAGACTGTGCAAAGCTGTCATCAAGGCAAAGGGTGGCTACTTTGAAGAATCTAAAATATATTTTGATTTGTTTAACACTTCTTTGGTTACTACATGATTCCATATGTGTTATTTCATAGTTTTGATGTCTTCACTATTATTCTACAATGTAGAAAATAGTAAAAAATAAACGAGAACCCTTGAATGAGTAGGTGTGTCAAACTTTTGACTGGTACTGTATATCAGTGCTGACTTGGGCAGGAGCTCACCGGAGCAGAGTACCAACACCTCAAATGTTCTACTGCTTGAGCTCCTGTTCCTCTTATAGAATATTAGCACAAAAGTATTGTAGAGCTCCTGCACCTAAATATAAACAGTACCAGCACCCAAAATGAGTAGCTGAACCTATTTCAGTCCAAGTCAAGTACTGCCTGTATTATTGTTTAAATATAAATCGTTCATTTTCTAGCCATCACCCGAATGTCATCTTGATCAAAACCAAATCTCAGAGTGCAGTTTGAAATTCAATCAAGTTTGAATTTGCCTGTTTTCGACAAACCAGGACAAGAGATGGACCTCTGAGATGTACTTGCTAAGCAGATACATGAGATTATACATTCATATACTGTAAATTACCTTGCACTTTGAAGTCATTCAGATGCAGGATACAGTGAGTGGCTTATTAGCTAATCCGTTAATTACTTAATCAATCTTCTGGCATGTTAGGGCAACACAAAATATGAAATCTATCTATCTATCTATCTATCTATCTATCTATCTATCTATCTATCTATCTATCTATCTATCTATCTATCTATCTATCTATCTATCTATCTATCTATCTATCTATCTATCTTTCTTTCTTTCTTTTTTCTCTCTCTCTCTCTCTCTCTCTCTCTCTCTCTCTCTCTCGCTCTCTCGCTCTCTCACTCTCTCTCTTGCTCTCTCTCCTCCCTCTCTCTGTTCAGAGCAGGAAGTGAGTCAACAGTGTCAGTGTTAGGGGTCAACCTCAGAGGTCAAACCTGCCAGTCAAACTAGTCCATGTTTGAACTGAGGATTATGTTACCAGGAACCATTATTGCAAAAAGCACCAAAGTCATCTGCTTCTTTTGTTTGTAAAATGGTAGATAGACGTTTTGGTTGAAAAGAAATCAACCAAACATGAAATTGTAATGGTTTGGCATCACAGATATGTGTGTGTCAATGTGTGTAACAGACTGACAGAGTTGTCCAGTTAAATATCCTATTTCCTAGTGTACGGTTCAATCCATTCTCATCATAGCTTAACACACACACACACATGCGCACACACACACACACACACACCAGACACACACACACACACCGTGTCAGGCAGGCAGGCTGGCTGACTGGGGATATAAGGGCCAGTTTTGTGTTTCAGTTTCAATCTACTACAGGCTAGAACAGAACACTGATGATGTCATCAGCACACAGCTGTCAGAATCCCTCTCCACCCTGTGAGGTTCCATCTCAGTGAGGAAAAGAGTGTGTGTGTGTGTGTCTAATTGTGTGTGTGTGTCTAATTGTGTGTCTGAGTGTGTGTGTGTGTGTGTCTGAGTGTGTATGTGTGAAGTTATGCAGATAACCGATTGAACTGTACACTTAGTATTAGGAGATTTAGCTGAAGAATTCTCTCAGTTACACACACTCACACACAGACCGAGTTAGTGTTTGTCGTCAGAACCTCCAGGAGTGGACTGGCCTGATCAAAGCTCCAGTCTGGATCAGATTCCTCTGGGTGAGAGGCTGGAGGGCAGTGAACATGGACACACACACAGCTGCCGGGAAACGCAGTCAGAAAGAGTGTGTTACCCACAGAGGTTCCATTACTGAGCACACACACACACACACACACACACACACACACACACACACACATAAAATACACACACAAACATACAATACCACACATAAAATAAAGTAGATGTGTCCACTTCAGATTTAAGAAATATTTATGTTTTTGTCCTGTGGAGTCTCTCTCTCTCTCTCTCTCTCTCTCTCTCTTTCTCGATTGATGCGTTGTGTGTATTTCTCTGTAATGAGTGGATCTCCATCATTCTGTGCTTTGTTTAAATAAAGTCTGTGCAGATGCCAGCTCCCCCTACACACACACATACACTGGGTTGGCATGAGGTACAGAGCTGTGGATTGGCACTGGGTGGCTGGGTTCTTATGCTGGTCTGTGTATAGGAGAAAGAACACATGCCATAACAAGATTAAATCAAACCAGAGAGAGATGGGTGGATTGGGAAAGAGGAGAGAGGGCAATGGTGGGTCATTCAAGGTTGGTACTACAGCACATACATGAGGATGTCTCTCTTTCTCTCTCTTTCTCTCGCTTTCTCTCAGCAGGAAGATGTTTCTATAGTGAGATCATCTGTCTAACCTCCCAGAGCCTTCACCAGCAATACCACCAAAACTACTCACATAGCATCACAATACACAGCTAAACCAACAACAGAGAGATCATGGGAAAAGTGCCACTTGGAAAAAGAACCACAACTCAAACAAGCCACTCTGTAAAATAACATATTTTGAAGGTAAGTTGCTAAATATATATATATATATATATATATATATATAGATATATATATATAGAGAGAGAGAGAGAGAGAGAGAGAGAAATAAATAAATAAAGCAAGTCCCACCCAGCTGACCAGACAACCCACTACCCCACTATGGAAAAAGTCACAGGACACAAAGGTACAAAAGCCAGGGCTACGCTACATCCGGAGACAATAGGGACACATTCACACACCCCAACCCAGCCAGGGCCATCTGCTCCTGGGGAGAGTGCATGGGCGAGACAGAGGCTCAAGACATATAGGGCAAGGCCCTCCAGTCTATATTATAGACTATGAGATACAGTAAGGAAAGGCGGTGCTGGAAAAAACGTCTCCTAAGCAAAGAAAGGGAATAGATCAGCAGGTAGTCCTCCACAGGCAGCTTTACACCAGTACAGGTCCCAGTACACCAGTCCATTCTCCCTGTAAGCCACTACTGGCCCCAGTACAGGTCCCAGTACACCAGTCCAGTCTCCCTGTAAGCCAGTACTGGCCCCAGTACAAGTCCCAGTACAAGCTGGTCTTATTGGAAACATAAACACGTGTATCAATTATTACCAACAATGGTCCAGGATAACCTCTGTAGGGGAGAGAAGAGAGATGGAGAGGCAATTCAGTTCAACCAACATACACATACTACACACACACACACACACACATTAATACACACACAGATACAGTACACACCCACATGGTCATTCATCACACAGTGGAAATCTACAGGTAGTGAAAAGATAGAAATGAGAGAGAGAGAGAGATGGAGGGACAGTGAGACAGATGGAGGGACAGAGAGAGAGATGGAGGGACAGAGAGAGATGGAGGGACAGAGAGAGAGATGGAGGGACAGAGAGAGAGATGGAGGGACAGAAAGAGAGATGGAGGGACAGTGAGAGAGATGGAGGGACAGAGAGAGAGATGGAGGGACAGAGAGAGAGATGGAGGGACAAAGAGAGAGATGGAGGGACAGAAAGAGAGAGAGAGGTGGAGGGACAGAAAGAGAGAGAGATGGAGGGGAGAGTGTGCATACGGTATGTGTTGGTGGGTGTAAGATGTGGTGTGTCGAGCTCTTGACACAATGAAGCTGTGTGTGAGAGACTCAGGCTCTGGCAGACAGCGTTAACTGGCAGAGCAGAGAGCGTCTCATGTATGTATCACGGAATTCCCAATGGGAATATTTTATACGCGCACACACACGACACATGCAAATCTCTCTCTCTCACTCAAACATAAGTGTAATACCCTTACCAATGAACCTAGGGGCTTTCCATCTTTCCATCTGAATGAATGAATAAATTGGACCACACACTATTCTCATGTTTCTCATATTATCCTCTCACACAATTACTGTATATACAGTACCAGACAAAAGTTTGGACACACCTACTCATTCAAGGGTTTTTCTTTATTTTTACTATTTTCTACATTGTAGAATAATAGTGAAGACATATGCAAAAACACATATGGAATCATGTAGTAACCAAAAAAAGTGTTAAACAAATCAAAATATATTTTAGATTTTAGATTCTTCAAAGTAGCCACCCTTTGCCTTTGTGACAGCTTTGCACACTCTTGGCATTCTCTCAACCAGCTTCATGAGGAATGCTTTTCCAACAGTCTTAAAAGGAGTTCCCACATATGCTGAGCACTTGTTGGCTGCTTTTCCTTCACTCTGCGGTCCAACTCATCTCAAACCATCTCAATTGGGTTGAGGTCAGGTGATTGTGGAGGCCAGGTCATCTGATGCAGCACTCCATCACTCTCCTTCTTGGTCAATTAGCCCCTACACAGCCTGGAGGTATGTTTTGGGTCATTGTCCTGCTGAAAAACAAATGATAGTCCCACTAAGCGCAAACCAGATGGGATGGCGTATCACTTCAGAATGCTGTGGTAGCCATGCTGGTTAAGTGTGCCTTGAATTCTAAATAAATCACAGACAGTGTTACCAGCAAAGCACCCCCACACCATCACACCTCCTCCTCCATGCTTTACGGTGGGAACCACACATGCAGAGATCATCCGTTCACCTACTCTGCGTCTCACAAAGACATGGCGGTTGGAACCAAAAATCTCAAATTTGGACTCATCAGACCAAAGGACAGATTTCCACCGTTCTAATGTCAATTCCTCGTGTTTCTTGGCCCAAGCAAGTCTCTTCTTCTTATTGGTGTCCTTTAGTAGTAGTTTCTTTGCAGCAATTCAACCATGAAGGCCTGATTCACACAGTCTCCTCTGAACAGCTGATGTTGAGATGTGTCTGTTACTTGAACTCTGTGAAGCATTTATTTGGGCTGCAATCTGAGGTGAAGTTAATTGCCGATTTCTGAGGCTGGTAACTCTAATGAACTTATCCTCTACAGCAGAGGTAACTCTGGGTCTTCCAGACAGTTTCATCATAGCGCTTGATAGTATTTGCGACTGCACTTGAAGAACATTTTCAGGATTTACTGACTTTCATGTCTTAAAGTAATGATGAACTGTTGTTTCTCTTTTCTTATTTGAGCTGTTCTTGCCATAATATGGACTCTGTCTTTCACCAAATAGGGCTATCTTCTGTATACCACACCGACCTTGTCACAACACAACTGATTGGCTCAAACGCATTAAGAAGGAAAGAAATTCCACAAATTAACTTTTAAGAAGGCACACCAGTTAATTGAAATGCATTCCAGGTGACTACCTCATGAAGTTAGTTGAGAGAATGCCAAGAGTGTGCAAAACTGTCATCAAGGCAAAGGGTGGCTACTTTTCTTTTGTATTTTTTTTGTATTTGTCACGATCGTCTGAAGGAGGAGACCAATGCGCAGCGTTGCGAGTGAACATGATTATTTATTAAATAACGTACTCACGAAAACAAAACAAAAGACGATACGTGAAGTCCTCAAGTTACAAAATACTGACACACGGAACATGTAACAAGGAAACAATAACCCACAAAACAAAGGAGAAAACACACAGAATATATATGGCTCCCAATCAGAGATAACGAGCCGACAGCTGACACTCGTTACCTCCGATTGGGAGTCATAGACCAATCACCACAACACAAACAAAATGAAACTCACCCATCCCCAACACCACCAAATGAAATACACCCAAACACATGAAAATGAACAACCCTGGCTCAATATTCAAAGTCCATAGAGCCAGAGTGTCACAGTACCCCCCCCTAAAGGTGCGAACTCCGGGCGCACCAACATCAGGACTAGGGGAGGGTCTGGGTGGGCGTCTGTCCATGGTGGCGGCTCTGGCCCCGGTCGTGATCCCCACCCCACCACAGTCACAACCTGCTTCGGTAGCTTCCTCCCAATGACCACCCTCCAACTAACCCCACCTGGACTAAGGGGCAACACCGGACTAAGGGGCAGCATCGGCCTAAGGGGCAGCACCGGGATAAGGGGCAGCACCGGGACAAGGGGCAGCACCGGGCTAAGGGGCAGCACCGGGCTAAGGGGCAGCACCGGGCTAAGGGGCAGCACCGGACTACGGGGCAGCACCGGGCTAAGGGACAGTACCTGACTAAGGGGCAGCACCGGACTAAGGGGCAGTACCAGGCTGAATGGCGGATCCCGGCTGGTCGGCTCTGTCGGATCCCGGCTGGACGGCTCTGGCGGATCCCGGCTGGACGGCTCTGGCGGATCCCGGCTGGACGGCTCTGGCGGATCCCGGCTGGACGGCTCTGGCGGATCCCGGCTGGACGGCTCTGGCGGATCCCGGCTGGACGGCTCTGGCGGATCCCGGTTGGACGGCTCTGGCGGATCCCGGCTGGACGGCTCTGGCGGATCCCGGCTGGACGGCTCTGGCGGATCCCGGCGGGACGGCTCTGGCGGATCCAGGCGGGACGGCTCTGGCGGATCCTGGCGGGACGGCTCTGGCGGATCCAGGCTGGACGGCTCTGGCGGATCCTGGCTAGACGGCTCTGGCGGACCCTGGCTGGACGGCTCTGGCGGATCCTGGCTGGACGGCTCTGGCGGATCCTTGCTGGACGGCTCTGGCGGATCCTGGCTAGACGGCTCTGGCGGATCCTGGCTGGACGGCTCTGGCGGATCCTGGCTGGACGGCTCTGGCGGATCCTGGCTGGACGGCTCTGGCGGGACGGCTCTGGCGGATCCAGGCTGGACGGCTCTGGCAGATCCTGGCGGGACGGCTCTGGCGGATCCAGGCTGGACGGCTCTGGCGGATCCTGGCTGGACGGCTCTGGCGGATCATGGCAGACGGACGGCTTTGCAGGCTCAGTACAGACGGGCGGCTTATGCAGCGCTTGGCAGACGGGCAGTTCAGACGCCCTAGGGCAGACGGCAGACTCTGGCCGGCTGGCGACGCACATCGTGGACCTGGTGCGTGGAGTAGGAACAGGCCGGTCCATACCGGGAACACACACCAATGGCCTTAACTGCGGATCAGGAACGGGCCGGACCGGACTGGTAACACACTTCAGTCTCTCATGCCGTGCCACAACAACTTCCCTCCTTCCACTCGCCAATGGCTCCCGTACTCCGTTAGCCTTCTCTCCTTTTCTCCCTGTGGCAGCCTCCTGCTGCCCAGCTGCCCAAGCCATGTGCCCCCCCAAAAAAATTTCTTGGGGTTGCCTCTCTTCCACGGGCTTCCAGCCTTGCCTTCGCGCTGCCTCCTCGTACCACCTCCTCTCGGCTTTGGCTGCCTCCAGCTCTTCACGAGGGAGGCGATATTCTCCCGGTTGTGCCCAAGGATCCTTTCCGTCCAATAACTCTTCCCATGTCCAGACCCTCGGCTCCTGGACACGCTTGTTACGCTGCTTGGTCCTTTTGTGGTGGGTTATTCTGTCACGATCGTCTGAAGGAGGAGACCAATGCGCAGCGTTGCGAGTGAACATGATTATTTATTAAATAACGTACTCACGAAAACAAAACAAAAGACGATACGTGAAGTCCTCAAGTTACAAAATACTGACACACGGAACATGTAACAAGGAAACAATAACCCACAAAACAAAGGAGAAAACACACAGAATATATATGGCTCCCAATCAGAGATAACGAGCCGACAGCTGACACTCGTTACCTCCGATTGGGAGTCATAGACCAATCACCACAACACAAACAAAATGAAACTCACCCATCCCCAACACCACCAAATGAAATACACCCAAACACATGAAAATGAACAACCCTGGCTCAATATTCAAAGTCCATAGAGCCAGAGTGTCACAGTATTTTTATCTTTTTTATTTATTTCTTTTTTTTTTCCTTTTTTTTTCCAGCTTAATATTGCAGATAGATTGTATCTTCTATCAATGTAATTGTCTGCATCACTTCCAATCCCCCATGTTTATTTTTTATTTTTTATATATATATTCCCCTTTATTACTTTTCAACCCCACCATCCTTTCCCTACTTGGAGTAAATTAGTGAACAACAACGCCCAGGCCTCTACTTCCGGTCTATACTTACTATCTACACCTTATGGACAGAGTTAATTTTACAATAATTCTATATCTATATATATATATATATATATATATATATATATATATATATATATTTATTTATTTTTTTGCTCCTGAACTTCTTCTACTCTCAACCTCTCCGATCATTTTCATGATGTCCATCCGGTTTGCTTCTAAATGCCATATCTTTCTAACTGTGCTCTTTCCCAAAAGCTCCCAACATACAACCTATATACTTATTATGGACACAGTATGCTTACATTATTAGCTATCTTTGTTATTATTTGTTGTTATTTGTTATTAGTCCCATCCTTCAACTCTATTCAATACCTCCCATCTATCTCTTAACACCATCCATATAGGATTTCTATTTGCCATATATATTTCAACCGTACTGTGATGTTTTACAAAAGTTCTGAACCTTTCTATTCTCATTGCTTCTACAGATTGTGAATTAAAAATAAACATTTTTGCTAAAAGTATTATTATATTATTGATTGATTGACTATGACTTTTCAGATCACCCAGTAATGCTATCTGCAAGGTTAGTTCCAGGTAAATATTGCAATCCTTTAGCCATTCCTGGACCTGTGTCCAAAAACAAGCTACAAATGGACAGAACCAAAACAAATGATCTAATGATTCTATCTCTTCACAGCAAAATCTGCAGAGCTGGGAAGATTGTATCCCCCATATAAATAACATTCTATTGGTAGCAAGAATTTTATATAATAATTTAAATTGAAAGATTCTAATTTTTGAATCCGGTGTCGTTTTGCGTGTCAGTTCATAAACACTATGCCATGGGATCGGTACGTCAAAGATCTCTTCCCAACTATTTTGCAATCTATATGGGACGGCTGTCAATCCTTTGGTCCTTAAGTGAAACTGATATACTTTTTTATTTATCACAGTTTTCCTTAACCAATTATGTTCTTTAATGCAAGGCCGACAGACAAGTTCCTTACTTTCTCCCCCTTCAACTTTCCTCTTCCACTTTTGCGGTAAGGCTGCAATTATTTGGTTGTAATTTTGGGTAGAGCAGACATTTCCATATGTTTTTGTTAGCTGCATGTGCGACATAACTCCACCAGTCCTACCGATGATATCATTTACGAAGATTATACCTTTTTTAAACATTCTGTCAAAAAATAAAGGTTTTTGTCAATTAGTATATTTGAATTTAACCACAATATTTGTTGCATTATTTGTTCTGTCGTTTCTGGAGGATT
>NC_139990.1:8084310-8086810 GCF_964263955.1 Coregonus lavaretus | reverse complement strand
CTCTACCTCTCTTCTTCTCTTTCTCTTCCAACCTGTATTTTACTCTTCTTACTCCCTTCTTTTCCATCTTGCATGTTAGGATTAAATGGTTAGCCATCACAGGAGGCTGCTGAGGGGAGGACAGCTCATAATAATGGCTGGAATGGAGTGAATGGAATGATATCAAACACATGGAAACCATGTGTTTGATGAATTTGATACCATTCCATTTATTCAGTTTCAGCCATAACTATGAGCTCATCCTCCCCAGTTAAGGTGCCACCAACCTCCTGTGTTGGCCCTCAATTAGGCCATTTGACCTCATGTTGTCAAAGAGTGGTTCTACATTCTGATACCGTTTTCTCATCTCATTACTTTATGCAACAAATACATTTGATGTGTGGTACAATTTCTCCCAGGTTTAGTTTTAGAAATTGCAGGACTGGCCAGTGGGTCTTGTCAGGACAAAAACAAATGGGACATGTTTCTACATGAGGGAAAAACAGAGAGAGGGAGTCCTAAGAGAGAGGGAGAGAAACAGAGAGAGAGAGAGAGAGAGAGAGAGAGAGAGAGGGAGAGAGAGAGAGAGAAAACAAACTTACAGAAAAATGCTATTAATCTTATACACAAAAATACAAACAGACTCACGAATACAAAAATCCTTTCCCAACTCCCTCCTCCACTCTCTCTTTCTCTCTTTCTCTCTCACTCCCTCTCCCTGCATTTCTCTCTCTCTTCCTCTCTCTCTCTCTCACTCTCTCTCTCTCTCTCTCTCTCGCTCTCTCTCTCTCTCTCTCTCTCTCTCTCTCTCTCTCTCTCTCTCTGTCTCTCACCCTGTGGGGGAGCGGTAGTGCTGGGACAAGAATTCCTCCAGTGAAAGGGGTGTTGATTGTTTTGTCAGAGCTCTGAAGTAGTGTGAGGGATCGCTGTCAGGGGCTGTCATCCTGACATCCAAGGGTGTAACTCATCCCCTCACTAAAAGGAGAGAGGGGCCCCTGCCTTCTAACCTCTGACAGCTCCTCACACACACACACACACCAGACGCACATGCACGCAAGCTAGCATACACTCACACACACGCACGCTAGCATGCGCACACACACACCAAACCCCCCCCCCCTACCCCTTGACTTACAACCTCTCCTCACAAATAACTTACACAATTGGCTGTCTCTGAGATTGCACAATCTGTCCTGTTCACAAGTTACAAGTCTCAGTGTTTCTCCAGTGTGTGGCTGTGATACATTCCAGAACAGTAGCTTACCTGGCTGAGGTGGGGACATGTATAAGGTCACCAGAAGTGTGTGTGTGTGTGTGTGTGTGTGTGTGTGTGTGTGTGTGTGTGTGTGTGTGTGTGTGTGTGTGTGTGTGTGTGTGTGTGTGTGTGTGTGTGTGTGTGTGTGTGTGTGTGTGTGTGTGTGTGTGTGTGTGTGTGTGTGTGTGTGTGTGTGTGTGTGTGTGTGTGTGTTGAAACACTCTTGCACCATCTCAACTCACAAAAGACAGGATGAACAGAGGAAGAAAAGGACAGAAAAGGAGATGGATGCATATGTTGAAAGATGGATGGACTAATGGATAGATAAATGGTTTTAAGTGACAAGAAGAATGGACAGACACATAAATGGAGAGATACACAGAAGAATGGACAGATAAATGGAGAGATGGACAGATACATGGAGAGATGGACAGAAGAATGGACAGATAAATGGAGAGATGGACCGAAGAATGGACAGATACATGGAGAGATGTACAGAAGAATGGACAGATAAATGGAGAGATGGACAGAAGAATGGACAGATAAATGGAGAGATAGAGAGAAGAATGGACAGATAAATGGAGAGATAGACAGAAGAATGGACAGATAAATGGAGAGATGAACAGAAGAATGGACAGATAAATGGAGAGATGGACAGATAAATGGAGAGATGGACAGAAGAATGGACAGATACATGGAGAGATAATAATATAATGCCATTTAGCAGACGCTTTTATCCAAAGCGACTTACAGTCATGCGTGCATAATTTTTTTTTTTTTGTGTATGGGTGGTCCCGGGGATCGAACCCACTACCTTGGCGTTACAAGCGCCGTGCTCTACCAGCTGAGCTACAGAGGACCACATGGTAGTGTAAATGGAGAGATTGACAGAAGAATGGACAGATAAATGGAGAGATGGACAGAAGAATGGACAGAGACATGGAGAGATGGACAGAAGAATGGACAGATAAATGGAGAGATTGACAGAAGAATGGACAGATACATGGAGAGATGGACAGAAGAATGGACAGATAAATGGAGAGATTGACAGAAGAATGGACAGATACATGGAGAGATAGACAGAAGAATGGACAAATAGAAGAACTGATGGATGCATTGATAGAAATACAGCCGGGTGGAAGCAGTGGCAGACTGCCAGAGATGGGCAGTTTCATTCTATAGCCTAGTGGGCCTGTCTAACTTGTTGTTGTTTTACAAAATGATACTTATCATGGCTAATCATGGGGGACTCATTGGACACAGAGC
>NC_139990.1:8035695-8084110 GCF_964263955.1 Coregonus lavaretus | reverse complement strand
AAGGGTTTTTGGTAGAGAGAGCTTTGACTACACACCCGCACGCACGCGCACACACACACACACACACACACACTCACACTCACACCATGATAATGGAGATAAAGTCTTGGCTGGTACACACAGAAGGGTTGAATACAACTCATACCTGCAAGATGTGCAGTTACCGTACATTCAGGAAGCAAGCAACCCTAAACACCAATCACAAATCAGCAGGCAAAGGAAGTAAGAATACCCACTACTGCAGTCTGGAGCTTGGTGGAAGGAGAGGACTGTCTGTTGTATGTCTGTGTCTGTCTGTCTGTCAGACAGTATCTGCTATAGCTCTCAATATGTTTTCATGTTGACAGCTTTGCCCATTGGCGGAAACAGCCAAGAGGACATTCTTAGAATGTAAGACAGGTTCTTAGAAAGTTGTAGATGGTTTCCAGGATATGGTTGCTTACGTTTACAGGCAGGTCAGGTCTGGCTCTCCGTGTGCCACACATAAGCACACACACACACACACACGCACACACAGCATCATTGTCATGGAGTCTGTTCAGCATCAGTCAAAGACCAATGGACCGAACCAACGGCTCCTACACTCTTAGAAAAAAAGGTGCTATCTAGAACCTAAAAGGGTTCTTTGGCTGTCCCCATAGGAGAACCCTTTGAAGAACCCTTTTTGGTTCCAGGTAGAACCTTTTTGGTTCCAGGTAGAACTCTTTTGGGTTCCATTGTAGAACCCTTTCCACAGAGGTGTATTTTTAGGGTTACCTGCGGGGTGCTTCTAAGGAAAGCAGAAGGATGGGATAATTTGTTTAAAATATGAAACTATGTCAGCATGCGGACATCATTACAACCCGCAGATCAGTTATGCTGCTCCCCAGAATTACCTCCAGACATGCTGTGGACAGGAAAGATAGGAGAGTGTGTGTGCTTGGGACCATGGGGGAGTGTGATTGAACCTCTGTGTGTGTGTGTGTGTGTGAGTGTGTGTGTGTGTGTGTGGTGTGTGTGTGTGTGTGTGTGTGTGTGTGTGTGTGTGTGTGTGTGTGTGTGTGTGTGTGTGTGTGTGTGTGTGTGTGTGTGTGTGTGTGTGTGTGTGTGTGTGTGTGTGTGTGTGTGTGTGTGTGTGTGTGTGTGTGTGTGTGTGTGTGTTTGCGTGTGTGTGCGTGTGTGTGTAAATGTGCCTCTCTGTCCTAAATATAAGAAATCTTACCTATAAGTTGGCAATTCGAAAGTACAGTAAATCACAAACTGAACAACAGACAGCCTAGACCTAGTCTGATACAGATGCCCTGTCTTAATTTGACCCTGCTTCTAACAGCAGGGAAATAATCCTGCAGCAACAGGAAATGTGAATTATTATGTGGATTATAAATAATGGACATTTTTGTAGGGGTTGATACATTTTTCATTAGGGATAATCAAGTCTGAAATGTTCAGTGGAAATTACAAACTTTAGAAGCCTTTTAAAATGTTGAATACACCACAATTTGCATAGAAAACTCTCTGCGACAACAGAGTGATCAAATTAAGATAGCATATCTGTGTATGTTTTCTATCCACTGTTTGATATCATTCAAGTGGGTGAAGAAGTACCAAGTAAGAAGGTTCAGAGTGTACAGCTATCTCTAAATCACCCTTCTGCATTGTCCTGAAATGGCCCAAAGCTGAACGAACAGCGTAAACCATGCTGTAAACACACACACACACACACAAACACACACGCACACACACACTAAACTATGCCCTAAAATACATTCAAACAGCAGAGCTGTCTGCTTCTGAGCCAATACACTAAAACATGTAGCTTTTATAGCTATAACTGCCAGTCACAAGACCTTTAATGCAACGTTTAACAACCCCAAAATCCCCTCTCTATTCCCACTCTATTCCCCCTGTGCTCTTTTCAGAAGGACTGCATCATCATTCACAAACAAAGACGGGGCATTTTATATAGTGGTGCGTGTGTGAGTGTGTGAGTGTGTGAGTGTGTGAGTGTGTGTGTGTGTGTGAGGAAGTGAGAGAGAGAGAGAGAGAGAGAGAGAGAGAGAGAGAGAGAGAGAGAGAGAGAGAGAGAGAGAGAGAGAGAGAGAGAGAGAGAGAGAGAGAGAGAGAGAGAGTCTCTTATAGAATCCATTGCCCTTAATGGTTGTGAGGTCTGGGGTCCGCTCACCAACCAAGAATTCACAAAATGGGACAAACACCAAATTGAGACTCTGCATGCAGAATTATGCAAAAATATCCTCAGTGTACAATGTAAAACACCAAATAATGTATGTAGAGCAGAATTAGGCCGATACCCGCTAATTATCAAAATCCAGAAAAGAGCCGTTAAATTCTACAACCACCTAAAAGGAAGTGTTTCCCAAACCTTCCATAACAAAGCCATCACCTACAGAGCGATGAACCTGGAGAAGAGTCCCCTAAGCAAGCTGGTCCTGTGGATCTGTTCTCAAACACAAACAGACCTCACAGAGCCCCAGGACAGCAACACAATTAGACCCAACCAAATCACGAGAAAACAAAAATATAATTACTTGACACATTGGAAAGAATTAACAAAAAAACAGAGCAAACTAGAATGCTATTTGGCCCTAAACAGAGAGTACACAGTGGCAGAATGAACACTGTGACTGACCCAAAATTAAGGAAATCTTTGACTATGTACAGACTCAGTGAGCATAGCCTTTCTATTGAGAAAGGCCGACGTAGGCAGACCTGGCTCTCAAGAGAAGACAGGCTATGTGCACACTGCCCACAAAATGAGGTGGAAACTGAGCTGCACTTCCTAACCTCCTGCCAAATGTATGACCATATTAGAGACACATATTTCCCTCAGATTACACAGATCCGCAAATAATTAGAAAACTAACCCAATGTTGATAAACTCCCATATCTATTTGGTGAAATACCACAGTGTGTCACGCCCTGGCTCGGGGGACTCTTAAATGTTGAGCCAGGGTGTGGAATTTCTGTTACTTTTTCTATGTTTTCGTTCTAGATCGTTTAGATCTATGTTGGCCAGGGTGGTTCCCAATCAGAGGCAGCTGTAGCTCGTTGTCTCTGATTGGGGACCATACTTAGGCAGCCTGTTTTCACTAGTTTATTGTGGGATCTTGTTCCGTAGGGTTTTGTGTATAACCTAGGACTTCACGTATCGTTTGGTTTATTGTTTTGGTTCGTGTGTGTACTTAATAAAGAATGTACGCTTATCACGCTGCGCCTTGGTCCGCTTCATCTGTCG
Organism: Coregonus lavaretus; assembly: GCF_964263955.1. NCBI lineage: Eukaryota > Metazoa > Chordata > Actinopteri > Salmoniformes > Salmonidae > Coregonus > Coregonus lavaretus. Next base: position 8,080,878 of record NC_139990.1, on the reverse strand, counting down.
ACGATCGTGACAGAAGATCCAACCAAGAGAGGACCAAGCAGCGTGCCCAGGAGGAGAAGTTGGCGATGTCCCAGGTGGGCGAATGGTGGTCTTGGGAGGACATATTCGCGGGCAGAGGGCCATGGGCAAAAGTAAATGCCCAGGCAGGAGAGGAGAAACGGCGCCAACCGTGCCGACGACGGACACGCGAGAGGCAACCCCAAGTAATTTTTTTGGGGGGGCACACGACGTGGACGACGGGGCTGCTGGAGGCAGCTACAGGACGAATCGGCGGACTAGGAGAGGAGGCCACCAGGTTACGGGGGCTATTGGTCACGAGGGAGAAGGAGAGTGTAGAGGCACGGCGAGAGGAACTGGTTAGGCAGCAGAGGGAGCGGAGGTTTATGAGGAAACCCAGTCCCGCTCCTCGCACCAAGCAAGTGGTGTGTGTCGCCAGTCCGGTCCGGCCCGTTCCTGATTCCCGCACAAGGCCAGTGGTGTGTGTTCCCAGTCCGGCCCAACCTGTTCCTGTCCCCCGCACCAAGCCTGTGGTACGCGTCGTCGGCCCGGTCCGGCCTGTTCCTGTTCCCCGCACCAAGCCTGTGGTGCGCGTCGCCAGCCCGGTCCGGCCTGTTCCTGCTCCCCGCACCAAGCCTGTGGTGCGCGTCGTCAGCCCGGTCCGGCCTGTTCCTGCTCCCCGCACCAAGCCTGTGGTGCGCGTCGCCAGCCCGGTCCGGCCTGTTCCTGCTCCCCGCACCAAGCCTGTGGTGCGCGTCGCCAGCCCGGTCCGGCCTGTTCCTGCTCCCCGCACCAAGCCTGTGGTGCGCGTCGCCAGCCCGGTCCGGCCTGTTCCTGCTTCCCGCACCAAGACAGTGGTGCGCGTCGCCAGCCTGGTCCGGCCTGTTCCTGTCCCTCGCACCAAGCCTGTGGTGCGCGTTGCCAGCCCGGTCCGGCCTGTTCCTGTCCCTCGCACCAAGCCTGTGGTGCGCGTCGCCAGCCCGGTCCGGCCTGTTCCTGTCCCTCGCACCAAGCCAGTGGTGCGCGTCGCCAGCCCGGTCTGGCCTGTTCCTGCTCCCCGCACCAAGCCAGTGGTGCACGTCATCAGCCCGGTCCGGCCCGTTCCTGCTCCCCGCACCAAGCCAGTGGTGCGCGTCGTCAGCCCGGTCCGGCCCGTTCCTGCTCCCCGCACCAAGCCAGTGGTGCGTGTCGTCAGCCCGGTCCGGCCCGTTCCTGCTCCCCGCACAAAGCCAGTGGTGCGCGTCGTCAGCCCGGTCTGGCCCGTTCCTGCTCCCCGCACCAAGCCAGTGGTGCGCGTCGTCAGCCCGGTCCGGCCCGTTCCTGCTCCCTGCACCAAGCCAGTGGTGCGCGTCGTCAGTCCGGCACGGTCCGTGCCTGTTCCACCGGTGCCTGGTCCGGCACCGGTCAGCTGCTCCACACCGGAGCCAGAGCAATCCGCTCCACCGGTGTCCAGTCCAGCTCTGGCCAGCGGGGCCAGACCAGACCAGGGGCGCTACGGGGGGTAGACAGAGAGTGGTGGTCAAGCCCGGAGCCGGATCCGCCTCCGAGGCGGAATGCCCACCCGGCCCCTACCCCATTGCGGGGGGGGTACTGTCACGCCCTGGCTCGGGGGACTCTTAAATGTTGAGCCAGGGTGTGGAATTTCTGTTACTTTTTCTATGTTTTTGTTCTAGATCGTTTAGATCTATGTTGGACAGGGTGGTTCCCAATCAGAGGCAGCTGTAGCTCGTTGTCTCTGATTGGGGACCATACTTAGGCAGCCTTTTGGCATGTTAGTTTCGGGGACACTGCGCCACTCGTGTCCCCGAGTGGCGCAGTGGTCTAAGGCACTGCATCGCAGTGCTAGCTGTGCCACTAGAGATCCTGGTTCGAATCCAGGCTCTGTCGTAGCCGGCCGCGACCGGGAGACCCATGGGGCGGCGCACAATTGGCCCAGCGTCGTCCAGGGTAGGGGAGGGAATGGCCGGCAGGGATGTAGCTCAGTTGGCATGGCGTTTGCAACGCCAGGGTTGTGGGTTCGATTCCCATGGGGGGCCAGTATGAAAAAATATATATAAAATAATAATGTGTGCACTCACTAACTGTAAGTCGCTCTGGATAAGAGCGTCTGCTAAATGACTAAAATGTAATGTAAATGTGGGATCTTGTTCCGAAAGGTTTGTGTTGTAACCTAGACTTCACGTATCGTTTGTTTATTGTTTTGGTTCGTGTTGTGTACTACTAATAAAGAATGTACGCTTATCACGCTGCGCCTTGGTCCGCTTCATCTGTCGACGATCGTGACACACTGTGCCATCACAGCAGCAAGATTTGTGACCTGTTGCCACAAGAAAAGGGCAACCAGTGAAGAACAAACACCATTGTAAATACAACCCATATTTATGTTTATTTATTTTCCCATTTGTACTTTAACTATTTGCACATTGTTACAACACTGTATATAGACATAATATGACATGTGAAATGTCTTTATTCTTTTGGAACTTTTGTGAGTGTAATGTTTACTGTTAATTTTTATTGTTTATTTCACTTTTGTTTATTATCTACTTCACTTGCTTTGGCAATGTTAACAAATGTTTCCCATGCCAATAAAGCCCTTAAATTGAATTGAATTGAGAGAGAGAGAGAGAGAGAGAGAGAGACAGAGAGAGAGATGGTTGACAGAGGATGGGGTCAGTCTAGTCCCTCATGTCATAGTTGATTACGTCTTCATCAGCGTTACAATCCACCAGTCACACCCCTGTGAATACAACACTGTGCCCAGACCCCACCCCTCCCCCCAAAAGTGGTATCTCTCACTCAGACTGAAGGACACATTGATTGGTACAACATGGATATTAGCTACATGGATCGGTCCACACCAAAGAGAGAGAGGGGGGGAGGAGGGCCTTTGTGGCTTATCATGTAGTAACAGATGGATATTTAGAGCATATGACTATGATGATGACTATGTTGAATCACTTGTACTGCGTGGAAAGACATCCTTACCATATTGTAACACACACTTTCACCAATCAAAAACATATATAAAAATGATAATTCAAATAAGGAAACAATGAATTGCTCTATTATTCTAAATTAATGTTCTAAACATCTTAGTATTAAGGTTTTGGGTAGCTTGTGTCTCTCTAGTCTTCTAGAGACGTTAAAAACAACCATTGTTAGGAGAAGTTACACAACATTGCATTAATTTTTTACGTGAATGGAGAACGCTGGTCAGGAAACCCTGAATGTGTCCCAAATGGCACCCTATTCCCTATATAGTGCACTACTTTTGACCAGTTCCCTATGGGGCCCTGGTCTAAATTAGTGCACTATATAGGGAATATGATGCCATTTGGGATGCGAACACTGTTCGTCAATGAGCTTTTGTTTGTTTGTTAGTGTTTATGATTCAGACAGTACATGGATTAAAATGTGTGTAAACTGAATCCCCTCTCTCTCTGTGGTTTGACTTCCTATTGGTCCTGGAGGAGGGAACAGATCTACACGCCAGACCGTTTCTCTCAAAACACCGTCTGTTTTCTCTCAGCCGAGCGTTGCAAATCAAGGTTCATCAGCATTAATATGTGTGCTTGCTAAATCCCGTTCCCCCTCGACAACATGGAAGTACCCAGAAGTCTCAGATTGACATTGTGATGACTTCTTTCTAGGTAACACTTTACTTGAAGGGGGTATAGCTAGGGCATTCATAACACCTTGATGAAAGTAGTTATGACACCTTCATGAATGTTATCATTCATAACAATCTTCTAAACACATTTATAAAATTATGCATTAGGAGTTTATGTAAAATGGTTTTACTTTGATTTTTTTATTAAAACATTTAGGTTTTAATTCCGGTATGTCATTATGTCAATCCACTGGCTGATTTGGGTAAATAGGAAACAGCGGCATGATGATTGGGAATTTTAAAAAGTCCACCATGGGAAAACATTGAGGGGAGGAGGAATGTATTCATTTTCAGTTTGACAGATGAAAAAATTAAAGTTGCCCACTCAGTACATGCTCCCAGTGTTAATGTGAAGAAAGCACCATTGTTTCAGCACAAAGTGCCTTCTTCAGGGTTGACAGATGGACCAACTGAGACCCATAAGCCTATTCCTATTGCATGGTTGGTCATTTAGCAGACGCTCTTATCCAGAGCGACTTACAGTTAGTGAGTGCATACATTTTCATACTGGCCCCCCGTGGGAAACGAACCCACAACCCTGGCGTTGCAAGCGCCATGCTCTACCAAATGAGCTACACGGGGCCCAGTGTGGGTCGTGCCAAAGCTGTTATTTTAGAGAGTTGGACCTGGAGAGAGTTGTGTGTGTGTGTGTGTGTGTGTGTGTGTGTGTGTGTGTGTGTGTGTGTGTGTGTGTGTGTGTGTGTGTGTGTGTGTGTGTGTGTGTGTGTGTGTGTGTGTGTGTGTGTGTGTGTGTGTGTGTGTGTGTGTGTGTGTGTGTGTGTGTGTGTGTGTGTGTGTGTGTGTGTGTGTGTGTGTGCGTGTGTGTGTGTGTGTGTGTGGTTGACCATAATAAGTGCCTTTCAGTCTTGTCTGTTTAGAGGGGAATCAGTGTTAATACACAAGCAACTATTTAGCTGTTAACTCTGACTACAAATATATTTATTATTCCTTCATCTTTACTATTCCAGGTTTGTTTTCTTTAAAATAACCACATAGGGAAGCTTTGCATTATGGATAGAATGATACACTTCGCTGAACAGTGAATCAGCGATTTTCAACATTAAAAAAACATTTTCTTCTGCCTTGTTTTTATTATTTGGGGAAAGCATGTACATGTTTCACAGTGTGACAGACAGACCCTCTATGTGGTTGTCAGAACCTTGTGGATTACTATGATGTAAACAGACAAGACTGAAAGGCACTTATTATGGTCAACCACACACACACATACACACCACTCTCTCCAGGTCCAACTCTCTAAAATAACAGCTTTGGCACGACCCACACTGGGCCGCTGGTAACCCGAGAACGCTAGGGTAGAATACAGAGTGCAGAGGAATCCTGGAATCCCATCTGTGTGAAAGAGTCCAGTCAGAGTTGTGGTTCTGACCAGAGCGTGGGGGATAGGAGGCCCACACAGTACCACTGGGCCCTGGGCCCCGAGCTAGCTAGACCTGAGCCATCTGGACAAAGTTGGGCCGAAGAGACTGACAGGGGAGGCTAGTGTTTGGGTGTTTTGGGTGTTTGGGCTGCAGAAAAGAGGGGCATTCACGGTGTCTCCATGGCTGACAGGGGTGGGGATGTAATTTTGGGGGGTTGTGACTATCCCTCACACACAGACACACACTTGCATACAGACAGACACACACATACACACACACACTACCTCACCCCTCCCCCTAATCAGAGGTGCAGTCAGGCCCCTGTAAACATCTGTCAGCCATTACAGACTATCCCCTTGTCCCTCCCCCCGATCTCTTTCTCTCTCCCTCTCTCCCCCCTCCATGACTCCAGCAATTCAGCCTGCTCTTTGACCTCAAACCAAAAAGAATGCAACTCTGAGTTTTTGAAAGAGCTATACTGAGTGGCTTATATGATTCTAACAGATTACTCAAGAACAATAGGAATATATATTTTATCCTGGGAGATACGTGCATATGTACACACAGACCAGACACAGGCCATCGAACTGGACCTTCCTTAGATTGAGTCATACACACACACAAACACACACACACTCATACACACCGCTCCCATCACTGGTGTCCATATCCTAGCTCTCCCCTCCTCCCCATACCCCCAGGCCTCCCTCTATCACCCCATCAATTACCCCCTCTCCTCCACCCCAATACCACCTTCCCTTCCTCGACACCACACCCTCTCTGACCCCAGGTCAGGAGGTCACAGAGATTAAAGGTCATCCTACAAAGACACCCTAGGCATCCCTCAGAAGTTTCCGGCTCTTGGTCTTGGGCCCTTTGGGTCCTGTAGGGTGACACCCACGCAACTCTCGGGCAGGGGAGATGGTGGTAACCCCTTCCTCCAGGTCAACAATGGAATAATACTGACTGAGGCTAGAATGCAATGGAAAGCGCCATAGCAATGTTTACAAGGCACCCCATTATCTTTACAGTGCACTACTTTAGACCAGAGATTCTCCATTTCAACTGTTTTTAGTCCAGGGCTAGGGTTAATCTATCTGTATCTGGGAATTTGTCCCAATCTGTTTGCACTGATATAGATTCACTGTGTAATACTGTAGCCTCAATACCAGACACATTAATGTAGTGTGGAAGGGAGAGAGCAGACCTGGGGGTGGGGTAACTGTATTGATTAGGAAGAAGAAGGAGAATACCCACCCCACCCCTTCTACCCTCAATCCTGACATAGGGGAGCGTCCCAAATGGCACCCTATTCCCTAGGTAGTGCACTACTTTTGAACTGGGCCCATAGGGCTCTGGTCAAAAGTAGTGCACTATATAGGGAATAGGTTGCCATTTGGGACATAGACAGGGGTCATGAGGACCACTCTCACACTGTCCCATACCCTCTCCTCCCCTCCTCTCTCTCTGGCTGGAAACCCTTTTAATCAGATCCCATGGGAGTACATGCATATGATATGGGGTGAGGGGGAGGGAGGGGGGGTTAGGAGGGTCCATTAGTGGAACAGACACAGTAGCCACACACATCACAGACATATACAGTGATTCCATATAGGCACCGTTACATCAATAAACACACATTTTATAACAGACATGCATTACACACCATTCAGGTCCTGGGGAAGAAAGGCTCCTTGTGCTTCTAGAATACTCTGAGGTGTCTGATGTTCTGTATTCTAGAACATTCTGAGGTGTCTGATGTTCTGTATTCTAGAACACTCTGAGGTGTCTGATGTTCTGTATTCTAGAAGCTTATGATAGTGATACAGCTGGCATCTGCTTCACTGACCCTAGTCAGCACTGAAATCAGATTACGCTTCATGAACTGTGTGCGTGTGTGCATGTGTGCGTGTGTGTAAATGTCTGTGATGTGTATAAATAGTTGATATAACTCCACAGCACCACAGGTCACGGCACATAGGGCTGTTTTCCTGCGGGGTCGGGACATTTTCTGCTATTTACATAAGAGGTTTTTATTTTATTTTCCAGGGAGAAATCTGCCAATCTCTGTGAGCCAGACAAGCTTTATCAAGGCAGCCATCTCACGGTCCCACATCAAATCCACAGCCGCTGCCCAGGCTGAGAAACCTTCTTTCAACGCCTGGCCCGAGTGCTGGCCTCCACAACCTCTAGAGGCCCACAGGAGGGAGGGAGTGATGGGGAAAAGAGAGAGAGAGAGAGAGAGAGAGAGAGAGAGAGAGAGAGAGCGAGAGAGAGAGAGAGAGAGAGAGAGAGAGAGAGAGAGAGAGAGAGAGAGAGAGAGAGAGAGAGAGAGAGAGAGAGAGAGAGAGAGAGAGAGAGAGAGAGAGAGACTTAATGCTGGACTCAACCAGTTTAGCTATGACATTCATTGCTCTCACCTATAGGCTATCTTTAATTGTGTAGTAGTTATCATTCTTTGTATTTTAACTCCATAGAAACACTACAAATATAGTGCATTGGTGCATTGTGAATTAGTTGAATCAGTTGCATTTAATTAATTAATTGAATGGGCTTTGTAAAAGTGTGATCATTCTTAGTTTGGGGGCCTTGGTTGGTTTTGGTATTGGTTAGTAGGCTAGCGCTCTCTTGTGGTAACAAAAATAATGCAGTTGTTGGAAAAAAGCATGATGTTCCACAGTAGCCTACAAGCATACAACCATGTTAGATATTTGAATTAGTCAGTACATAGCAAGCATTTATCAAACAGCATGACAGATAGGCTAATGACAACAAACGTCTGTTTGCATCAATTATTAAATTACCCTGACATAACTGTTGGGGGAAAAATGTATTATTGCAAAAGCACTGTAGTTCTCTCCATTGTATCCTATTGAAAGAAACCTAAAGCATGTTCAATCAATTTCCTAGAGACCGTTGGGAAACATTAAGTTAAAGAGGGCTGCTTCTTCCATCAACATAAAACAAAAACCAGTACTGAAAGGGGAATAAATACAGGACTGAAAACTGCTCAACATTTTTCACTGTTATTACTCATTCCGGAGAAAAGAACACCGCTTCAAAATTGTCTCCATCTGTCCACGGCGGGGCGCCACGGAGAATGCCAGAAATGTGGCCTTGAAACTATGGTAATATACCTTCTGTGATTGGCTTAGCTCACCTCTGACGAATGCAATACTTGTCCAATGGAAAAAATGTCTCCGAATCACACTTGTTTTATAGGATGGCGCTGGCTGTCAATCAAGTTGCAGCTGTGGTTATCGAGGGAGAGCTGCCAGTTCGATGTTTGGAGCTTTGGGCGACGGAGCTCCGAGGGCTGGAAAGATATGGGAGAACTTCTGTTGTATGCGATAAAAATAACGTCAAGAATAGCCTACATTAGCTATAAATCGTTTTTTTTTATATTGTTGTTTATGCACCATATTTGAATCCACATGCATAAACAATTAACAGATGAGAATCAGATGGTTGCTATTTATTATTGTTTTAAAATTAATCTAATCTTGATTAATTGATTGATTATTTGGAAAATAGAAAGCGTATTCCAGATAATAACACAAATATTTGCCACTGATCTATTTCAACAACAAAAATGTAATAATAAGTAGAATCATTCTTAGGGGAAACTAGGCTATAGGCAAAAATACAATGCTTTTACATATTGAGATAAAATACACTCTGAAATAGATTTTGAAAACAGATAAAAATCAGGATATGTATTTATATTTAAAAAATCAGGATATGTATTTATATTTATTGAAATTAATACAATCTATATGCTTATTATTACAACCATTGTTTAAATGTTATCATAAAATCATCACAGTCATCACAATCAGCATAGGCTACATACTTTATTTAGTATAATAGGTTATTTTTATTTAGGCAATTAGCCTAAATAATCAGTAATAGAAAGTGATAAGATATTGAACACTTGCTGTTATTTTATTTTCACATGCTTTCATCGATTATTTATATTATAGCCTATTGTTTCTGTTTCTCTCAGTCAATAGTTACGGACATGTAACCAACTGGCACAGACTGTTTATTATAGGCCTATTACTCTATTATACATAGCATATGAGCAAATCAAGACAGACCCAGTGTATTTTTCTGCAATGTAGGCCTATCATCCAGAATTTTACAAAATGTGTCTTTTCACATCTCAGTGACCCCACAACTTGGTATGAAAACATTTTGGAAGTTCATTAACAGCCGAAGTGAAGTCCAAAGACGCACTGAATTCTACTTCCTCTCTACAATTTGATACTCTTGAGATCCCACGATTCCTTGCGGCAATGTCCAACTTCTGCGCATGCTCTTTGGTTCATGTCAGTCTTCAAGACGTCACTTGCTTGCCGGCCAATCACGTTCTTTCTACGAGCAGCTCCGGTTGTGATTTAAGAGCTTTGCCTAATAAATCTGTCCAAAACTTCTCAAAAGTGATTTAAATGTATTTTTGCGTCGTTATGAAAATACTTGTGGATTAATCAAGCCCTGGATGCTGGCGTTAGATCAACGAGCTCGTATCATTCTTCAGTGGATATCAAAGCTAAGCTCCACAACTTGATCGTGCCTCTATGCATTTGTGACTTGTCGCACATGGTCGATTTATAAAGCTGACATGTTCTCTCTTGACATTTGCTATCTTAAATGTCACTCTGCTTTGCCAAACTGTTGTACTTGAGTTATTATAGCCTACCAGGGCAACTCATTGAAGTTGTTTGAGTCTAAATAATTAGTTTTCTTTACTATCCGACTTTAAATACTTAATGCATACTTGTTTTCTGTGTGTTGGTCATGCAGTGGCCTTGAAGTAAAATCAAATAGATTAATCCAATTAAAATGTTAATAAAAAAGTTTAAAAAGTGTTTTTTTCGATGTGATTAATAGCCTTAGGCCTAAGTGTAATTTAATTCCAGGTAATTCATGTAAGATAAGGTAAATTAGCCCTATGTATTATGTGCTGCGTTCCTATTAAAATTGTAGGCTTATATTATTTTGTCAGTCATCAATTGTACATTATGAAAATGTTTTTGCAAAAGTCATGGACTAAAATATGTAATTTTACACACTTGTAGTCTATTGTGTAGTAATTCATTTGTAATAATATTGCTAATAATGTTTTGTATTCCACATTAAGGCCTAGCTGTGTTTGCAGGTTTTTTTATGCATTCATTTTTTGCCTAAACATGTTTGGGTAAATAGTTCTGCACCACAAAAGCTATAACAATATAGGCGTGTTTAGTATACCTATTTAGGCTACAGAAACATGAGGAGTATATTGGAGACATTTTCAGGAAAGATAATTGCAATTTTATATGCAAATACACGTATTTATTATTGAGCAAAACGAAAGAAAATATGTGCATTTATATGCTTTATGAATTCCTGGACAGGATGACGCCAGCATCGAAGTGTATAAAGGTCACATAATATTCAACAGCTGGGCATTCCTAGTACACAGTTAAACCAATCAGAGGGTGATGTGGGAGTGGTCTTAATAATATTTCCCAACCCTTGGGCGAGGTAAGAACTACATTTAACCAATGAAAGATCGAAGAAGCGGTCAGTGGGCGCGACTGGGATGTTCTCCTGCCCTATTTGATAATCTCTGCATCAAATACCACCAATCATGAAAAAGGCATGCCATTTTTCTACATAACGTCAGTGACGTGCAGGAATGTCAGGGAATCTTTATGATCTTATGGTTTTAAGCAAGCAACATATACAGACAATTATTGACTAAATAATAGCCTAACGTTATTTATTATATTGTATATATGTATATTGACCAATTAAGATAAATAGTGATTATTCTAGAGACAGAAATTCATATATAATCATCATTTCAGAAATAAATGTTGAAAAGTCTTCAACAAATCAATAGCCAATCAAATTTCCCTACATGCTTGAAATTGTATTATTTAGCCCTTAAATGTAGCTTTTAAATAGGCAAAAAGAGTAGCAAAGAAAATAGTAGTCTAAGGAGGACCAAACTGGGGAGCTCATCCTAATAACTAAAGGGAGAAATAGACAGTTGTCTACATGGAGGAAATTAATACAACTACAGGCTATTTGGGGGGTGGAAACATTTGAATACATTGGAGAAATTAGTAAACAGCAAGATTTATCAATGGCACAAAATTAAATCAATGGGATCAAAAGAGGTGATTCACAGAGTTGACCTGTAGACACACTTGCTAAAGGCTATGGAATATGGAATGGAAACATGGTTCTTTTGGTGATGAAATAATGCAATAAGTATAATATTGTTCATCTATACGGTTTGTCACCCTAGGTCCTCCTGAGTGGCGCAGTGGTCTAAGGCACTGCATCGCAGATCTTTGCCACTAGAGATCCTGTGCCACTAGAGATCCTGGTTCGAATCCAGGCTCTGTCGTAGCCGGCCGCGACCGGGAGACCCATGGGGCGGCGCACAATTGGCCCAGCGTCGTCCAGGGGAGGGGATGTAGCTCAGTTGGTAGAGCATGGCATTTGCAATGCCAGGGTTGTGGGTTCGATTCCAGTATAAAAAATAAAAATGTATGCACTCACAGTTAGTAAGTCGCTCTGGATAAGAGCGTCTGCTAAATGACTTAAATGTAATGGTCCTCCCTGAAAGTGATGGAAAATTCATTCCAATGTCTGTGTTCCAGGGATAGAAGATACTGGCATTTAAAGCACTGTTAACGTACCTGTAGACTTCCAGTCATTTCGCTAACGCTAGTTAGCATTGGCTCACGAAACTAACGCTAACTTTTTTCATACTGAAACATAAAAATGGTAAATGCCTGAATCTCGTAGTGTCCCTTTAACCACCAGCAGGGGGTGTGTATGAGCCATATGACCAAAAGTAATGTTTGTTTTAGTTCTATATCACTTTCATGAAGCTAAGCAGGGTTGGTCCTGGTCTGTCCCTGGATGGGAAACCAGATGCTGCTGAAAGTGGTGTTGGAGGGCAGTAGGGGGCACTCTTCCCTCTTGTCTAAGGAGATCTCAATGCCTCAGAGCAGTGAATGGGGACATTGCCTGTATAGAGTGCCTTCTTTTGGATGGGACGTTAAACGGATGTGCTGTCTCTCTCTGGTCACTAAAGAGCCCAAGGCACTTATTGTACGATTATGGGTGTTAACCCCGGTGTCCTGGCTAAATTCCCAATCTGGCCCTCATGCCATCATGGCAACCATCCCCAGCTACCAATTGGCTCATTCATCCCCCCTGTAACTATTCCCCAGGTCAGTGCTGTAAAAGAGAATGTGTTCTCAGTCAACTTACCTGATAAAATAATAAGGGGAAAAAATCCTATAGTGGGTGTTAAGGTTTTCCAAAAGACTACAGAACAAGTAGTCTAGCGTAGCCGACTAAACTCAACTCCACGATTTACGATGGAGTTGAGCGGCGACTACTGAGGGCAGACCGGAGATCCAACATTACATAAAATTAAGTTTATCAAAAACTACTGATTTCAGCACCCAAAGAATAGCCCACAATTACACATAACAATGTGGTTTTACGTGATGTCGGAGCTCCAGTTTGCAAACACTAGTTGCCGCTCAACTCCATCGTAAATCGTGGAGTTGAGTTTAATCGACTAAGTCTTGCGTAGCCATACCTCCATTTTAGTCATTTAGCAGACGCTCTTATCCAGAGCGACTTACAGGAGCAATTAGGGTTAAGTGCCTTGCTCAAGGACACATCGACAGATTTTTCACCTAGTCGGCTCGGGGATTAGAACCAGCGACCTTTCGGTTACTGGCACAACGCTCTTAACCACTAAGCTACCTGCCGCCCAAATCAAGTAAGGCTGGTTCTCGATGAAGCTACAGAACAACATTCATCGCCATCTGCTCGCCATTGAGAGGCCTGGAAGCCATATTGACACTCCCCAGTAGGAGCAGTCCTCCATAGGAATGAATGGAATTCTACAGTATTTCAATTAATTTTAAGGACAAAGTGGTGCCAAGATGGAAGCACTGTGGTTTCAACACAGCGCCCCCTATCAGTCATCTAGTGTATATATAAATAATTGCCGGTTACTAGTGATGACCATGTTGTCAGGGCTGGGCTGGACTGACCAAGCAAGAGAGGATGGCACTAGGCAGTGAGGTACTTTCAAACCAAACATTTGACTATTCTACTTACTGTAGTTAGGCCTACTATTACCCTGTCTCTACCTTTAAAGAACAATGTATTATACAATTGTTCAACATTTTATACAGGCCTAGACAATTTAGTCTTTCCTCTTTTCCTTTTCTCACCATCAGTATTTTAGACAGACAAAAGATTGGTAACAGTGGCACTCTCTTGTAAGCCTTATGTTCCACATAAGTATGAAGAGGATTAAGTCATTATCATTCATAACAAATACTTTATTGAAGCATGTTTGAATTAATTTGCATAAGTTGAGTTTACAAGATCAACAAGACCTGTTGGTTAGGGTTGGGAATTGCCAGGGACCTCACAATACGATGTTATCACGATACTTTGGTGCCAATACGATATGTATTGTAATTCTCACGATTGTAAATGTATTGCGATTCAATACTGTGATTTTATTGCGATTCGATGTTCCAAACATATTGCTCACCATATGTCTGCTGCAGAGGGACAAGAGAGAGCCATGAGAAAACGAGTTTTGATCAGTCATGGAACTAAAAGTGCTTCAAACAAATTGTCTCCCTATTTAAAAAGAAGATGGAGAACAAGCTATGAAGGACAAATACTGGCGTTTTGGTGCAGCCAACCAGTGCAAAAAATAACATTGTGATATTGTCAATAAAATATGATATGATATATCATCAAAAATAATATGTAACTGTATCCATTGTGTAATGTTGAGTTTAAAAGGCCTAAAAGTATTTTGCTATCTTGTAGTTGGGTAACTTTGAACTTCTCCATTCATTCAAAATTGGTTTATTCATTGATATGGTAGGTCTACACCCGAAGTAGGTCAGTGGGTCAAACTTATTTTTTTGTCACCGGAAGTACCGTCGCGGTCCCGCCCCTGACAACAAGGTCCCATTTTAAAATAACGGTCATGTTCTTGCGATACACTGTTTCAGATAATGCACGATTGAATAACATGTGTTTTAAGCACCATTTCTAAGTATAAATGTATGTACATAAGGCTGTGTGTCTTGTTTGTGGCGATATTTTGCATTCAACTAACAGCCGGTGGGACGCTACGATTGGCTCACTCCATAAAATAATACATTTTCAACCAATCGGAGCCTGTTGCGATGGAAGCTTTGGTCCTAGTTTTGTGCGAATTATGCAAATCCATCCCCAAATCTCCTTGCAGCTGATAGGGAGTGAAATAACAGATTCGGGATATTTACTTTGTATTGTAATTCGCTTGTAACACGACATAAACGGGAGATTCCCGTAGATCATAGTTTTATCTATGTTTAAATGATTTATTGTATGCGATTGTGGGACAGTTCTTCGTTTGAGGACATGTCTCTGTCAGGAAGTTATCAGAAACCGGTAGTGCAGTAGCTAGCTAGCTAAAGCTTTCGCCGGCCGGGTACAGTCAGGCGGACCTCTTTGTCTGACTGGGAAAGGGAACGCGTGTTCTTTTTTTTTGGCATTTTCTTTGTTTAGTAGTCTAAAGGGAACTCTGGGACCAGCGTTTCTCAAAAAGTGTTTAAAATATGCAAAACGTGAAGAAATACTTCACAGAAGGACTGATCCAATTTACGATCTTACTCAGTTTGATCGGAGTTCGCGTGGATGTCGACAGTTACTTGAACGGCTACTACTCACCGCTAGAGATTAACAACGGTCCTAGCTCAGCCTACATCCAGACACCGTTTCACAGTTTGAGGGACAATTGGGACGGGTACAGTGTGCACCCCAAATGTCCCGAGTTGGACTATTTCTTCGCCTGCCGTCGGCTCCTGGATGAGGTGAGAGCGCTTGGGTCGCCCATCCGGTTCCCTACGCAGTTGAGCGCATGGCTCGTGCACCAAGTACCTGACAGCTCGGAGTTCCGAGAGCCACCAAACAGCACGAGCAACATTAATGTTAGCGTGGGGCTGTTGTCAGAGAGTACCGGGGAAGAGGCCAACGACACTGAACTTCTCGCAGTCGACGAAAGCCATACTGCCGCCCAGCTAAGTGAGCCGGGGCCTTATCCCAGCACTGGAGCCTGCGAGATACCCAATGAGGCGAGTGCTGCAGCGAGATGGCATTAACTTTATCTGCTAAAAGCTACCTAATGTGTTGCCAGTGAAGTTATTGTGACGAAATGCTAACCACCAGGCCTTTAGCTACTCAACAAGTGTAGCTAGCTGACAGTGGGAATGAGAAGTGTATTGTGATAGGCATATACTAGTTGGCTAACTCAGGGGTTCCCAAACTTTTTCAATCGGGGTCCCCCTTCCAGCATCTGGCGGCCTCCGGGTGCGCACGCGCACGTCTATTTCTATGGGCGCAAGCACTGTTCATAATAATAATATGCCATTTAGCAGACGCTTTTATCCAAAGCGACTTAGTCATGTGTGCGTACATTTTTACGTATGGGTGGTCCCGGGGATCGAACCCACTACCCTGGCGTTACAAGTGCCATGCTCTACCAATTGAGCTACAGAGGAGCACTTGATGTGTCCCAAATAGGCCCCTATTTTGCTATATAGTGCACTATTTTAGACTTTTGACCAGGGTCTATATGTCAAAAGTAATGCACTACATAGGGAATACTGTATGGTGCCATTTGGGACACAAACTGTTCACACCCCTCTTGTTGGTGGAAAGACTTGCCGTTTTTAAAGCTTATTTCCAGCAATTCTACACATTTTGTAATGGGGGGCAAAGAAAATGTTGCAGTTTTAAGGCTAACTGGGGGGGGTGGATAACAGGTCTGTAAAGTGCTGCACTAAGGATTCATGGTTATCTACCTTTGTCTTAGTCTTTCTCCAGGAAGTAATTAATCTCCAAGGGGTTGAGGAGGTGAGAGACAGAACAGCTGCAGGCTGGGTGGATGTAATTCCCTGAGGCTAGTTAATGTTGTTGAATCTGTAATTTTACCATTCACTTTACCCTTGTTCGCCAGCTGTGGGCCAGGAGAATAGGCAGGGAAGTAAGGGCTTAGTGTACTCCTGAGTGGCGCAGGAGTGTACTCCTGAGTGGCGCAGTGGTCTAAGGCACTGCACATTAGTGCTAACTGTGCCACTAGAGATCCTGGTTCGAATCCAGGCTCTGTCGCAGCCGGCCGCGACCGGGAGACTCATGGGCGGCGCACAATTTGCCCAGCGTCGTCCAGGGTAGGGGAGGGAATGGCCGGCAGGGATGTAGCTCAGTTGATAGAGCATGGCGTTTGCAACGCCAGGGTTGTGGGTTAGATTCCCATGGGGGGCCAGTATAAAAAAAAAATATGTATTCACTAACTGTAAGTCGCTCTGGATAAGAGCGTCTGCTAAATGACTAAAATGTAAAAATGTAAAATGTAGTACCTACCCCCGTTTTGCTTATACAAAACCAGTGGTCCTCTAATACAGCTGGCACTTCAGGGAAAGTCTAGTCAAGGAGGATTCTATTTATTTAGATATATTTATTTCGATTCTTTGTCTGGGACTTTATAGGTGTGTCAATCCCAGAAGTTTAATTTACTACCCTATCATTAGCCTAATGTTGTAGGTTTCAGCTGTGTATTTGTAGGGCTGTGACAGTCATGGAGTTCTGGAAACCCTGTTAAGTTGGGGAATTGAATTACTATTATCTCTTTGGTCCTTGGGTGAGTTTTTGTGGGCCAAAGACCCACACTCACTGCAGTGAAGAACACTGTTGTAGTGGCTCCTTATAGCTCTGGAGTGTCTAATGCGAAGGCCAGGTTATCTTATCTCCCATGAATTCAATTGCTACTGTTGGGAGATTTGTATTGTGTAACACCCCATTTATGTAGGCTACACTCACACACACCTGCTCACACACATTCCTGGGTCTAAATCCTCTTGTGGCTCTAGACACACACACACACGGTTGAAACACAAGTTCATGCATCAACCTGTTGAACAACCGCAACCACAGTTGCCAACAGATTGATAACCGTTGTGGTTAACAGCAGTGCAGTAACAGTTCCCTGTAACCATTAACGGTAGCTAACGCACTTTTGTACATTAGCGCCCCAAAAATGTAATACTTCCAGGTCAACTGTAATATGAATACCATTGTAAAGCACAATTTCACCCCTTTCCAGCAACATCAATGACGAGACCTTCATGTTGCCCGTCTCTGCATTAAAAAAATGGTGGGTGGGGAAGCGAAAGCTACTGCATCATAGTGAAAGGGGGAGATATGTCGTGTGGGGAACCAGCTTTTTTCACCCGATTTGTCCAACTTATCACCTCTAAAATGAAAATAAAACGTAATGTCTCATTACATACCTATTTGAAGGTTTGTGTCGAATTTGAATAGGGTTTTTAGGGTGGCGCTAAATTTATCTTCACAATTAAACTGTGGGTGTCACGGTTTTTGAGAGTCATGATGGCTCGCAGGGATTATGTGAAAAATTAACAATTGATTGAACTAACTATTGATGAACTCACGAGTAATTCACTTTACACTCACCATTGATAATTTCTTGTTTTGAATCTGCGAGAGAAGCGTTACACCTGGTGGACAGAGGCTGGACGGCACAGAATGACATGTCACACTTTAACGTACAGTGTCAGCGGGGTCAGGTTTTTTTCCAACTTTTCTCCAACACTATTGGTCCATTACCATGTCAAGCAACGCTGAATCGAAACTTAGTTCACACCCCGGACACAGTCGCTACAGTCCCATTAGTTTTCATTGCAGCCTCGTATGAATGCCGCGGTTGCCCACATATGTACGGAACAGAGTTAGCTACCGTTAACAGTTCCCTGTAAGCATTTCACGTTAAGGTCTACACCTGTTGTATTCGGCGCATGTGACAAATAAAGTTCGGTTTGAGTTAAGTGGAGCCTGAGTTATTTAACAGTCACAATTGGTTCATTGTAGCAGAAAGCAGATGCCTAAACCTTTCCTCCTATAAGGCTACAATATAAGGGGCATTGTTGCAATGTTTCAGACATTCTTCTTAGGAGATGATTGCTAGGCTGCTGGACTCACTCAACCTTGAATAGGCCTGTAACAGTTGGTTTAATCACAATGGCTTACAAAGCTGTCTTTCTTTGTCCCATTCTCTCTTTCTCCCCACCTTCATCTTCTACCCCATTTCTCTGGACTCCCGCAGTATCTCCCCACATTTTTCTTTCTCTCTACCTCTCAATAGCTAGGTTTGCATTCAATAGACAACATATTTTCATGCGGAAATTCTAGAATTCACATAAAGAAAATATGCTCATTTTCCCACCAGTGGTGTGTTTCCACCAAATTGACTTGTTGCGGATAAAAATCGGTGCGTGATGAAATTATTTAATCTGTAGCTTAATAAACTGCATGGTTTCCCGAGTCGTAGTGGGAGGAACACACATCATGTCATCGCATGACTCCAAGTTTACTTCAATATGATGGTTATTATACTGAAAAAAAATATAAATGCAACAATTTCCAAGATTTTACTGAATTACAGTTCATAGAAGGAAATCAGCCACTTGAAATACATTTATTAGGCCCTAATATATGGATTTCACATGACTGTGCAGGGGCACAGCCATGGGTGGGCCTGGGAGGGCATAGGCCCACCCACTGGGGAGCCAGGCCCAGACAATCAGAAAGTTTTTCCCCACAAAAGGGCTTTATTACAGACAGAAATGCTCCTCAGTTTCATCAGCTGTCCGGGTGGCTGGTCTCAGACAATCCCGCAGGTGAAGACGCCGGATGTGGAGGTCCTGGGCTGGTGTGGTTACACTTGGTCTTCGGTTTTGAGGCCGGTTGGACGTACTGCCAAATTCTCTAAAGGCACGCTCCCTTAAAACTAGAGACATCTGTGGCATTGTGTTGTGTGACAAAACTGCACATTTTAGAGTGGCCTTTTATTTTCCAGAGTACAGGGTGCACCCGTGTAATGATCATGCTTGTTGATATGCCACAACTGTCAGGTGGATGGATTATCTTGGCAAAGGAGAAATGCTCACCAACAGGGATGTAAACAAATTTTGGCACAGAATTTGCGAGAAATAACCTTTTTGTGCGTATGGAAAATTTCTGGGATATTTTATTTCAGCTCAAGAAACATGGGACCAACACTTTACATGTTGCGTTTATATATTTGTTCAGTATATATCAATATTTGCGCATCAAGGCGTTTCCACCGCCATTTCTCCCATAATTTATTTTAGACACAAAAATATCCCACCATGTCGAACAAACAAATGATCTGTTGGCATTTATAAAATTGTCCATCACAGCTGTCGTGATTGTTTTTGTAAAGGTATAAAAACTGTGGATGGAAACGTGGTCCGTTCCTAAATGTATTCTGGTCGACCCTTCTTTCTATTGGTCTTTCCTGTTATCAGGAGGTTGAGGCACTGAAGGGGCGGATGGAAGAGGATGAGGATGAAGGCAGAGCGGAACCTGTTTCCCTGACCCAGCTGACTCTCAGTTCCACACTAGAACATGAGGTACATACAGCGATGAGAATTAATTCTGTCTTGGAATGTAGGCTAGCTAGCTAGAGTAAACGTTCAGCTCTGTAGGCGTGCCTTTGTTTAACATACTATTTGCTCTGTGTGTGATGACCCTCATGTTTTGTGTGTTTATAATAGGCGCTTGCCTTGTCATGTTTTCATTGTGTGCGTGTCAAGTTATTCATCACAGATTTTCCAGTGTGTGTGAGGATTTGTTCACTGTGTGTTGTTGATTCCAGGGTTTGTTAAGTAGCGGAGCCCCTCTCTCCAGCCCTGAAGACCCCCCTCCCCCTGACATCGACCAGCACTGGAGCCAATTCCTGTCCCTACCCATCTACGAATTTGACGTAAGTGGTATCCCTTGATGATGTCATGGTGATATTTGTGAAAAGAGAAGTCAATTTGAAAAGGTCAGTTATCTAATAATGGTTTCGAACTCCAAGGGTTTTAGGATTTACCTGTGTGTTACTGTGATTTTCCTTTGAGCTACTGTGTATGTCAGGGTGTGTTTATCTCCGTGCCTTTTATAATATGTGTGTGTGTGTGTGTGTGTGTTCTCCAGGATTTACACCCGCTGGTTCCTCAGCAGCTGTCTGACCTCGACGCCAACATCTCCAGCGCCATCAGCCAGGACGTCAGTCTCCGCGATGCCATAGTAACAGGCTCTGTCTACGACATGATCCCCCCGAGGGGTGGAGTCAGGACCCTGGTGGCCCGGCAACCAAGAGGGCCCCTCTTCCGACTCGAGTCCACAAACTCCTCCCACTCCGACTCTTCGCCCGGTACGACCACAGGGCTGGCCGTACTACCGTATGCCGCTGTGGTCAACGGAACGCGAAACGGGTCATCGTCCCATGGTGCACTTGAAGGCTATTTGGACGAGGCGGTGTTTGACCGGATCAACCTGCTGGGGCTGGAGGGCTGCTTGGACACCATGGACGCCCAGCTACTGGGGATCCTACAGGGCATCTACCCTCGTGTCCTGGAGGACCTCGACTCAGACTCCGGCCTTTCTCTGGAGAGCAGCTCTCAAGGCCCAGACTCCCCAGGTGAGTTGGAAGACTTCTGGGGCTGCTTTAGGGAGGTGCAATGTTCAGTGTTTCCCCTGTACCGCTGCTGCTAAATTGTTGCCGCCACACGAACAACAAAAAAATACTTAAATGACTAAACCCAGACAGAAAGAATGTAGAGAAAATAATTGACCTATATAATTCTAAATAATATAATCATTGAGAACTAGAAATAACCTAAATTAAAGCTACACTGTAGGGGAGAATCGATAATTCCCAAAATAATGAATTTAGGAGTATTTTTGCCATGGCTAGATTACTGACTGGCCACACAGGGTACATCCCAGGGGCCCCGATCGGGGTCCCCATTGGTTCTGTTGTAATGTTTGACCATAAGAACACAGAAATAGCCATGGCAAGTGGTGTAGAATTGCATGAAATTAATTCTGGACTGATTTAAGCCACTCCCACAAACCTTCCCTTCCACGACCATTGCAACCGCTGCTTAAAGAAAATAGGGCTAACACTGGTTCAGATAGTAATGCATTGTGGAGAGGGGACATGATGATCCTCTGTTGTGCTATATATACACTGCTCAAAAAAATAAAGGGAACACTAAAATAACACATCCTAGATCTGAATGAATGAAATAATCTTATTAAATACTTTTTTCTTTACATAGTTGAATGTGCTGACAACAAAATCACACACAAATTATCAATGGAAATCAAATTTATCAACCCATGGAGGTCTGGATTTGGAGTCACCCTCAAAATTAAAGTGGAAAACCACACTACAGGCTGATCCAACTTTGACGTAATGTCCTTAAAACGAGTCAAAATGAGGCTCAGTAGTGTGTGTGGCCTCCACGTGCCTGTATGACCTCCCTACAACGCCTGGGCATGCTCCTGATGAGGTGGCGGATGGTCTCCTGAGGGATCTCCTCCCAGACCTGGACTAAAGCATCCGCCAACTCCTGGACAGTCTGTGGTGCAACGTGGCGTTGGTGGATGGAGTGAGACATGATGTGCTCAATTGGATTCAGGTCTGGGGAACGGGCGGGCCAGTCCATAGCATCAATGCCTTCCTCTTGCAGGAACTGCTGACACACTCCAGCCACATGAGATCTAGCATTGTCTTGCATTAGGAGGAACCCAGGGCCAACCGCACCAGCATATGGTCTCACAAGGGGTCTGAGGATCTCATCTCGGTGCCTAATGGCAGTCAGGCTACCTCTGGCGAGCACATGGAGGGCTGTGCGGCCCCCCAAAGAAATGCCACCCCACACCATGACTGACCCACCGCCAAACCGGTCATGCTGGAGGATGTTGCAGGCAGCAGAACGTTCTCCACGGCGTCTCCAGACTCTGTCACGTCTGTCACATGTGCTCAGTGTGAACCTGCTTTCATCTGTGAAGAGCACAGGGCGCCAGTGGCGAATTTGCCAGTCTTGGTGTTCTCTGGCAAATGCCAAACGTCCTGCACGGTGTTGGGCTGTAAGCACAACCCCCACCTGTGGACGTCGGGCCCTCATACCACCCTCATGGAGTCTGTTTCTGACCGTTTGAGCAGACACATGCACATTTGTGGCCTGCTGGAGGTCATTTTGCAGGGCTCTGGCAGTGCTCCTTCTGCTCCTCCTTGCACAAAGGCGGAGGTAGCAGTCCTGCTGCTGGGTTGTTGCCCTCCTACGGCCTCCTCCACGTCTCCTGGTAGCGCCTCCATGCTCTGGACACTACGCTGACAGACACAGCAAACCTTCTTGCCACAGCTCGCATTGATGTGCCATCCTGGATGAGCTGCACTACCTGAGCCACTTGTGTGGGTTGTAGACTCCGTCTCATGCTACCACTAGAGTGAAAGCACCGCCAGCATTCAAAAGTGACCAAAACATCAGCCAGGAAGCATAGGAACTGAGAAGTGGTCTGTGGTCACTACCTGCAAAACCAGTCCTTTATTGGGGGTGTCTTGCTAATTGCCTATAATTTCCACCTGTTGTCTATACCATTTGCACAAGAGCATGTGAAATGTATTGTCAATCAGTGTTGCTTCCTAAGTGGACAGTTTGATTTCACAGAAGTGTGATTGACTTGGAGTTACATTGTGTTGTTTAAGTGTTCCCTTTATTTTTTTGAGCAGTGTATATACTACCAGTCAAAAGTTTGGACAACTACTAATTCAAGTGTTTTTCTTTCTTTTTTATATTGTAGAATAATAGTGAAGACATCAAAACTATGAAATAACACACATGGAATCATGTAGTAACCAAAAAAGTGTTAAACAAATCAAAATAGATTTTATATTTGAGATTCTTCTAATAGCCACCCTTTGCCTTGATGACAGCATTGCACACTCTTGGCATTCTCTCAACCAGCTTCATGAGGTAGTCACCTGGAATGCATTTCAATTAACAGGTGTGCCTTCTTAAAAGTTAATTTGTGGAATTTCTTTCCTCAATGCGTTTGAGGCAATCAGTTGTGAAGGGGGGGTATACAGAAGATAACCCTATTTGATAAAAGACCAAGTCCATATTATGGCAAGAACAGCTCAAATAAGCAAAGCGAAACGACAGTCCATCATCACTTTATGACATGAAGGTCAGTCAATACGGAACATTTCAAGAACTTTGAACATTTCTTCAAGTGCAGTCGCAAAAACCATCAAGCGCTATGATGAAACTGGCTCTCATGAGGACCGCCACAGGAATGGAAGACCCAGAGTTACCTCTGCTGCAGAGGATAAGTTCATTTCAGTTACCACCCTCAGAAATTGCAGCCCAAATAAATGCTTAGTTCAAGTTACAGACACATCTCAACATCAATTGTTCAGAGGAGACTGTGTGAATCAGGCCTTCATGGTCGAATTGCTGCAAAGAAACCACTACTAAAGGCCACCAATAATAAGAAGAGACTTGCTTGGGCCAAGAAACACGAGCAATGGACATTAGACTGGTGGAAACTTGTCCTTTGGTCTGGAGTTCAAATTTGAGATTTTTGGTTCCAACCGCCGTGTCTTTGTGAGATGCGGTTTGGGTGAACGGATGATCTCTTCATGTGTATTTCCACCGTAAAGCATGGAGGAGGAGGTGTTAAGGTGTGGGGGTGCTTTGCTGGTGACACTGTCTGATTTATTTTGAATTCAAGGCACATTTAACCAGCATGGCTACCACAGCATTCTGCAGCGATACGCCATCCCATCTGGTTTGGGCTTAGTGGGACTATCATTTGTTTTTCAACAGGACAATGACCCAACACACCTCCAGGCTGTGTAAGGGCTATTTTACCAAGAAGGAGAGTGATGGAATGCTGCATCAGATGACCTGGGCTCCACAATCCCCCGACCTCAACCCTATTGAGATGTTTTGGGATGAGTCGGACCGCATAGTGAAGGAAAAGCAGCCAACAAGTGCTCAGCATATGTGGGAACTCCTTCAAGACTGTTGGAAAAGCATTCCAGGTGAAGCTGGTTGAGAGAATGCCAAGAATGTGCAAAGCTGTCATCAAGGCAAAGGGTGGCTATTTGAAGAATCTCAAATATAAAATATATTTTGAGTTGTTTAACACTTTTTTGGTTACTACATGATTCCATGTGCGTTATTTTATAGTTTTGATGTCTTCACTATTATTGTACAATGTAGAAAATAGTAAAAATAAAGAAAAACCCTGGAATGAGTAGGTGTGTCAACTTTTGACTGGTACTGTGTTTGTGTGTGTGTGTGTGTATATGTATATATATATATATATATATATATATACTCTGAAAGTATTCAGAACCCTTCCCTTTTTTCCACATTTTGTTACAGCCTTATTCTAAAATGGATTAAATAAATAAAATAATTCATCAATCTACACACAATACCCCATAATGACAAAGCAAAAACATTTTTGCAAATGTATAAAATAAAACTATCGTATTTACGTAAGTATTCAGACCCTTTACTTAGTATTTGTTGAAGCACCTTTGACAGCGATTATAGCCTCGTCTTCTTGGGTATGACGCTACAAGCTTGGTTTCTTCCATTCTTCTCGGCAGATCCTCTCAAGCTCTGTCAGGTTGGATAGGGCATGTCGCTGCACAGCTATTTTCAAGTCTCGCCAGAGATGTTCGATCGGGTTCAAGTCCGGGTGTGGCTGGGCATCTCAAGGACATTCAGAGACTTGTCCAGAAGGCACTCCTGCGTTGTCTTAGCTGTGTGCTTAGGGTCGATGTCCTGTTGGAAGGTGAACCTTCGCCCCAGTCTGAGGTCCTGAGCGCGCTGGAGCAGGTTTTCATGAAGGATCTCTCTGTACTTTGCTCCGTCCAGCTTTGCCTCGATCCTGACTAGTCTCCCAGTCCCTGTCGCTAAAAAACATCCCCTCAGCATGATGCTGACATCAACATGCTTCACCGTAGGGATGGTGGCAGGTTTCCTCCAGACGTGGCGCTTGGCAATCAGGCCAAAGAGGTCAATCTTGGTTTCATCAAACCAGAGAATCTTGTATCTCATGGTCTGAGAGTCTTTAGGTGCCTTTTGGCAAACTCAAAGCGGGCTGTCATGTGCCTTTTACTGAGGAGTGGCTTCCGTCTGGCCACTCTACCATACAGGCCTGATTGGTGGAGTGCTGCAGAGATGGTTGTCCTTCTGGAAGGTTCTCCCATCTACACAGAGGAACTCTGGAGCTCTGTCAGAGTGACCATCAGATTATTGGTCATCTCCTTGACCAAGGCCCTTCTCCCCCGATTGCTCAGTTTGTCCGGATGGCCAGCTCTAGGAAGAGTCTTGGTGGTTCCAAACGTATTCCATTTAAGAATGATGGAGGCCACTGTGTTCTTGGGGACCTTCAATGCTGCAGACATTTTTGGTACCCTTCCCCAGATCTGTGCCTCGAGACAATCCTGTCTCTGAGCTCTACGGACAATTCCTTCGACCTGATGGCTTGGTTTTTGCTCTGACATGCACTCTCAACTATGGGACCTTATATAGACTGGTGTGTGCCTTTCCAAATCATGTCCAATCAATTGAATTTACCACAGGTGGACTCCAATCAAGTTGTAGAAACATCAAGGATGATCAATGGAAACAGGATGCATCTGACCTCAATTTTGAGTCTCATAGAAAAGGGTCTGAATACTTATGTAAATAAGGTATTTTTATTTTTTGCAAAAATGTCTAAACCCTGTTTTCGCTTTGTAATTATGGGTTATTGTGTTTAGATTAATTAGGTTTTTATTTTTTTATTCCAATTTAGAATAAGTCTAATGTAACGAAATGTGGAAAAAGTCAAGGGGTCTGAATACTTTCCGAAGGTACTGTATATCACATATCTGCAACATTCTAAACAATGTAAAGTAGCTTACATATTCGTATGTACACTTGACTCCCCAGGTGCATCTGAGGTGTCGTCATCGTCTTCCAGTTCATTTTTTGAGGACGAGGGTGGGGCTACGGGCTACAGCAGCGAGGTGGACTCCCTCCCCTCCAAGTGCATTGACGACTACGACACATGGTCGCCTGTGGATCTCAGCGAGAGCGTGTGGCACGACCACAGCTACTCCTCCCCAGCCTTCTCCCAACCGTCAGCCACCACGTTCCCCCACAAAGCCATCAAAGAGGAGCCTTTCAGCGACGAAGACGACGACGGGGAAGATAACGAAGACCGGGAGCTTAGCCGCGACCAACTCCGCACCAGGGCGCTGCATGTCCCGTTCTCGGCGACGGAGATCGTCAGCATGCCCGTGGAGGAGTTCCTGGAGCTCCTGGAGGGGCGTGGCCTCTCGCCCGCCCAGGTTGCCCTCCTGAGGGACATCCGCCGTCGAGGGAAGAACAAGCTGGCGGCGCAGAACTGCCGCAAGCGCAAACTGGATGCCATCACGGGGCTCCAGGAGGAGGTGGAGAGGCTGCAAGCCCAGAGGAACAGGCTGCTTAGGGAGAGGCAGCACACGGCCAAGGCTCTTGGCGCCGCGGGCCAGCGCATGGAGGACCTCTCCAGGGACATATTCTCCAGGCTCAGGGACAGCTCAGGACGACCCCTGACCCCAGAGAGATACACCCTGCAGTGCGAGGCCAACGGGAGGTTTGTGGTGCAGCAGGTCAGGCGTCCTAGTGTTGCCACGACGACAGCTGGAGGTAAAACGGACAAAAGGAAGAAGAAGAAGCCTTGATGCAGCAAGGGCTGCTGGTACTTGACACGTTAAGAGGTGTTATTGTTTTTTCTGAACTTACAGGCCAGATTCTGGTCATGTGACTGTTTCCGGATCTTTCTCTTCCTCCTTGTCTGGACTCTCCGATCTTAGGAGCCCAAAATGGCAGAAACATATTTTTTAAAATACACCCAAAAACTTACATATACAAATATTACAGAATGTGTGAATGGAGCTTTTTTTCTGGAAAAAGAAACAGCTCAAACACTGGACTCTTTAATGTTTTTTTCACTATATAAATGAAAGGGTTGTATTATCATTAAAGCATCAAGGAGAATGTATTCTTGTCCTGAGGATGTCAGGCTGCAGTATTATTTGTATAGTTCCTACAAAAATAAATTGTAGGCCAGTTAAAAATAAAAACAGAATGCCAATTCTATAGCTTAAAGGGACACTTCGGGAATTTGGCAATGAGGCCATATATCTACTTCCCCGTAGTCAGACAAATTTGTGGATACCATTTGGTATGTCTCTGTGTCCGGTATGAAGGAAGTTAGAGGTAATTTCACGAGCCAATGCTAACTAGCGTTAGCGCAATGACTGGAAGTCTATGCTACCAGATGCCCATAGACTAGTTAGTAATTGCGCTAGTTAGCAACTAACTTCAAACTGCATACAGAGACATAGAAATGGTATCCACTAGTTCATCTGACCCTGGGGAAGTAGATAAAAGGCCTCATTGCCAAAATCCTGAAGTATCCCTTTAACCTCAACTTAAAATTGATAGCAGTTGTTTTGGCATCAATTGATAAATATTTCTAAAAATCTGACCAATGTTCCCCCATAGACCCTAGTTTAAGTTGAAATGTTTAAAAACTCAATCTAACTGGCAACATGTTAGACGTCATTTGAAAGGGCTTAATTTAATTTTCAGTCATGTTTTGATAGCTGTGGCTATTGCTTTATGTATGATCACTTTTTTGTATGGTTTTTTTTATTTTTACTTTTTACCTATTTTTCTCCCCAATTGGTAGTTAGTCTTGTCCCATCGCTGCAACTCCCGTACGGACTCGGGAGAGGCGAAGGTCGAGAGTCATGCGTCTTCCGAAACACGACCCCGCTATGCCGCACTGCTTCTTGACACACTGCTCTCTTAACCCGGAAGCCAGACGCACCAATGTGTCGGAGGAAACACCGTACAGCTGGTGACCGTAGTCAGCGTGCATGCGCCCGGCCCGCCACAAGGAGTCACTAGAGCGCAATGCGACAAGGATATCCCAGCCGGCCAAACCCTCCCCTAACTCGGACGATGCTGGGCCAATTGTGCACCGCCTCATGTGTCTCCCGATCGAACCCGGTCTGTAGTGATGCATCTAGCACTGCGATGCAGTGCCTTAGACCGCTGCGCCACTCGGGAGGTCCGTATGATCACTTTTTTTATGGTTTTTTTATTCAAAATGAATTGTTTTTTTAAGCACACTATGCTTTTCTCCTCTGATATTATGAAGCAGGGCTTTGAGTCTGGTGGTTTTCATTCTACCTCAACGGATTTATATAGAGGGTTTGGGCGGATTGTGGGAGAGACTATTTTTTTATTGCATGGGGAGAGGGGTGGTTGAGGAACCCCAAGTCAATGCAAATACTTCACTGTAGTAGGCCAATGTTGGTGATACAACTGACGTAACCCCCCTCCACTTAGTGAAGCAATGCATTCACCTGCTTTTGTGTTCAGAAGTATAGTATGCTTCTATGTATGTTTATATTATATGATAGATTTAAGAAAATGAGTAGTGGAAGATAAAACAGGAAAAAAAACATACTGTACAGAGTTCTACAAGACAGAGGTAGGCTATAGTACCTACATCAAGCAAGTGAAAGCACCTATTCAGTTGTCTTTTAATTTAGATAAATATAGAGCATTTTCTTTACACCTCAGAAGTTAGTTTTGCCTTGGACAAAACCAATCAGATTCCAAGATGCACTGAACAGGTATCTTTTTTTAATCTTTTTTTATTTTTTCTTAGTAGTTTCTAGTTCATTTTTTATTTATTGTTGTGTGTGGGAGTAAATGAGGCTGAATGAATTTTTACAAATCCTTAATTTGTTTGACCATAAAATATACACTATATATAACAGTATGTGGACACCCCTTCAAATTAGTGGATTCGGCTATTTCAGCCACACCCGTTGCTGACAGGTGTATAAAATCGAGCACACAGCCATGCAATCTCCATAGACAAACATTGGCAGTAGAATTGTCTTACTGAAGAGCTCAGTGAAGAGCTCAGTGAATTTCAACGTGGCACCGTCATAGGGTGCCATCTTTCCAAAAAGTTAGTCAAATGTATGCCCTGTGTAGCTCAGTTGGTGGAGCATGGCGCTTGCAACGCCAGGGTTGTGGGTTCGATTCCCACGGGGGGAGAGTATTAAAAAAAATGTATGCACTCACTAACTGTAAGTCGCTCTGGATAAGAGCATCTGCTAAATGACTAAAATGTAGAGCTGTCAACTGTAAGTGCTGTTATTGTGAAGTGGAAAAATCTAGGAGCAACAACGGCTCAGCCGCGAAGTGGTAGGCCACACAAGCTCACAGAATGGGACCGCCGGGGGCTGAAGAGTGTAACGTGAAAAAGTCGTCTGTCCTCGGTTGCAACACTCACTACTGAGTTCCAAACTGCCTCTGGAAGCAACGTCAGCACAATAAGTGTTGGTCGGGAGCTTCGTGAAATGGGTTTCCATGGCCGATAAACCGCACACAAGCCTAATATCACCATGCGCAATGCCAAGCGTCGGCTGGAGTGGTGTAAAGCTCGCCGCCATTGGACTCTGGAGCAGTAGAAACGTTCTCTAGAGTGATGAATCACGCTTCACCATCTGGCAGTCCGACGGACGAATCTGGGTTTGGCGGATGCCCGTCGAACGCTACCTGCCCAAATGCATAGTGCCAACTGTAAAGTTTGGTGGAGGAGGAATAATAATTCTAGACAATTCTGTGCTTCCAACTTTGTGGCAACAGTTTGGGGAAGGCCCTTTCCTGTTTCAGCATGACAATGCCGCTGTGCACAAAGCGAGTTCCATACAGAAATGGTTTGTTGAGATCGGTGTGGAAGAACTTGACTGGCCTGCACAGAGCCCTGATCTCAACCCCATTGAACACCTTTGGGATGAATTGGAACGCCGACTGCGAGCCAGGCCTAATCGCCCAACATCTGTGCCCGACCTCACTAATGCTCTTGTGGCTGAAGGGAAGCAAGTCCCCGCAGCAATGTTCCAACATCTAGTGGAAAGCCTTCCCAGAAGAGTGGAGGCTGTTATAGCAGCAAAGACCAACTCCATATTTATGCCCATGATTTTGGAAAGATGTTCGACGAGCACGTGTCATTCATACATATAATACACACACACATATACACACTACCATTCAAAAGTTTGGGGTCACTTAGAAATTTCCTCGTTTTCGAGAGAAAAGCAAAAAAAAATTGTCCCATTTTAAAATAACATCAAATTGATCAGAAATACAGTGTAGACACTGTTTAATGTTGTAAATGGCTATAGTAGCTGGAAACGGCTGATTTTTTTTATGGAATATCTACATAGGCGTACAGCGGCCCATTATCAGCAACCATCAGTCCTGTGTTCCAATGGCACGTTGTGTTTGCTAATCCAAGTTGATCATTTTAAAAGTCTAATTGATCATTAGAAAATCATTTTGCAATTATGCTAGCACAGCTGAAAACTGTTGTGCTGATTAATGAAGCAATAAAACTGGCCTTCTTGAGACTAGTTGAGTATCTGGAGCATCAGCAATTGTGTGTTCGATTACAGGCTCATAATGGCCAGAAACAAATAACTTTCTTCTGAAACTCGTCAGTATATTCTGGTTCTGAGAAATGAAGGCTATTCCATGCGAGAAATTGCCAAGAAACTGAAGATCTCGTACAACGATTCTTCAAAGTAGCCACCCTTTGCCTTGATGACAGCTTTGCACACTCTTGGCATTCTCTCAACCAGCTTCATGAGGTAGTCACCTGGAATGCATTTTAGTTAACAGGTGTGCCTTGTTAAAAGTTCATTAGTGGAATTTATTTCCTTCTTAATGCGTAAATATGTCCATTGGTCTGATGAGTCCAAATTTGAGATTTTTGGTTCCAACCGCTGTGTCTTTGTGAGACGCAGAGTAGGTGAATAGATTATCTCTGCATATGTGGTTCCCACCGTGAAGCATGGAGGAGGAGGTGTGGGGGTGCTTTGCTGGTGACACTGTCTGTGATTTATTTAGAATTCAAGGCACACTTAACCAGCATGGCTACCACAGCATTCTACAGCGATACGCCATCCCATCTGGTTTGCGCTTAGTGGGACTATCATTTGTTTTTCAACAGGACAATGACCGAACACACCTCCAGGCTGTGTAAGGGCTATTTGACCAAGAAGGAGAGTGATGGAGTGCTGCATCAGATGACCTGGCCTCCACAATCACCCAACCTCAACCCAATTGAGTTGGGATGAGTTGGACCGCATAGTGAAGGAAAAGCAGCCAACAAGTGCTCAGCCTATGTGGGTACTCCTTCAAGACAGTTGGAAAAGCATTCCAGGTGAAGCTGGTTGCGAGAATGCCAAGAGTGTGCAAAGCTGTCATCAAGGCAAAGGGTGGCTACTTTGATGAATCTAAAATAGAAAATATGTTGATTTGTTTAACACGTTTTTGGTTACTACATGATTCAATGTGTTATTTCATAGTTTTGATGTATTCACTATTATTCTACAATGTATAAAATAGTAAAAAATAAATAAAAACCCTTGAATGAGTAGGTGTGTCCAAACTTTTGACTGGTACTATATATGTGTGTGTGTGTGTGTGTGTGTGTGTGTATACAGTTGAAGTCGGAAGTTTACATACACTTAGGTTGGCGTCATTAAAACTCGTTTTTCAACCACTCCACAAATTTCTTGTTAACAAACTATAGTTTTGGCAAGTCGGTTAGGACATCTACTTTGTGCATGACACAAGTAATTTTTCCAACAATTGTTTACAGACAGATTATTTCACTTACAATTCACTGTATCACAATTCCAGTGGGTCAGAAGTTTACATACACTAAGTTGACTGTGCCTTTAAACAGCTTGGAAAATTCCAGAAAATGATGTCATGGCTTTAGAAACTTCTGATAGGCTAATTGACATCATTTGAGTAAATTGGAGGTGTACCTGTGGATGTTTCAAGGCCTACCTTCAAACTCAGTGCCTCTTTGCTTGACATCATGGGAAAATCCAAATAAATCAGCCAAGACCTCAGAAAAGAAAGTGTAGACCTCCACAGGTCTGCTTTATCCTTGGGAGCAATTTCTTTGAGAGGCCTGTAATTTTCATCATAGGTACACGTCAACTATGACAGATAAAATGAGAAGAAAAAAAATCCAGAAAATCACATTGTAGGATTTTTAATGAATTTATTTGCAAATTATGGTGGAAAATAAGTATTTGGTCAATAACAAAAGTTTCTCAATACTTTGTTATATACCCTTTGTTGGCAATGACAAAACACGACGAGTTGAGTTTTTACCAAAAAGTTATATTTTGGTTTCATCTGACCATATGACATTCTCCCAATCCTCTTCTGGATCATCCAAATGCACTCTAGCAAACTTCAGACGGGCCTGGACATGTACCGGCTTAAGCAGGGGGACACGTCTGGCACTGCAGGATTTGAGTCCCTGGTGGCGTAGTGTGTTACTGATGGTAGGCTTTGTTACTTTGGTCCCAGCTCTCTGCAGGTCATTCACTAGGTCCCCCCGTGTGGTTCTGGGATTTTTGCTCACCGTTCTTGTGATCATTTTGACCCCACGGGGTGAGATCTTGCGTGGAGCCCCAGATCGAGGGAGATTATCAGTGGTCTTGTATGTCTTCCATTTCCTAATAATTGCTCCCACAGTTGATTTCTTCAAACCAAGCTGCTTACCTATTGCAGATTCAGTCTTCCGAGCCTGGTGCAGGACTACAATTTTGTTTCTGGTGTCCTTTCACAGCTCTTTGGTCTTGGCCATAGTGGAGTTTGGAGTGTGACTGTTTGAGGTTGTGGACAGGTGTCTTTTATACTGATAACAAGTTCAAACAGGTGCCATTAATACAGGTAACGAGTGGAGGACAGAGGAGCCTCTTAAAGAATAAGTTATAGGTCTGTGAGAGCCAGAAATCTTGCTTGTTTGTAGGTGACCAAATACTTATTTTCCACCATAATTTGCTAATAAATTCATAAAAAATCCTACAATGTGATTTTCTGTAAAAAAAAAAATCTGAATTTGTCTGTCATAGTTGACGTGTACCTATGATTAAAATTACAGGCCTCTCTCATCTTTAAGTGGGAGAACTTGACTAAATACTTTTTTTCCCCACTGTATGTGTGTATTTATATGTATGTATATATGTATGTGTGTATGTATGTATGTATATACAGTGGGGGAAAAAAGTATTTAGTCAGCCACCAATTGTGCAAGTTCTCCCACTTAAAAAGATGAGAGAGGCCTGTAATTTTCATCATAGGTACACGTCAACCATGACAGACAAAATGAGGAAAAAAATTCCAGAAAATCACATTGTAGGATTTTTAATGA
This sequence comes from Coregonus lavaretus, assembly GCF_964263955.1. NCBI lineage: Eukaryota > Metazoa > Chordata > Actinopteri > Salmoniformes > Salmonidae > Coregonus > Coregonus lavaretus. Next base: position 8,047,530 of record NC_139990.1, on the reverse strand, counting down.
ATTTATTTGCAAATGATGGTGGAAAATAAGTATTTGGTCAATAACAAAAGTTTCTCAATACTTTGTTATATACCCTTTGTTGGCAATGACACAGGTCAAACGTTTTCTGTAAGTCTTCACAAGGTTTTCACACACTGTTGCTGGTATTTTGGCCCATTCCTCCATGCAGATCTCCTCTAGAGCAGTGATGTTTTGGGGCTGTCGCTGGGCAACACAGACTTTCAACTCCCTCCAAAGATTTTCTATGGGGTTGAGATCTGGAGACTGGCTAGGCCACTCCAGGACCTTGAAATGCTTCTTACGAAGCCACTCCTTCGTTGCCCGGGCGGTGTGTTTGGGATCATTGTCATGCTGAAAGACCCAGCCACGTTTCATCTTCAATGCCCTTGCTGATGGAAGGAGGTTTTCACTCAAAATCTCACGATACATGGCCCCATTAATTCTTTCCTTTACACAGATCAGTGGTCCTGGTCCCTTTTCAGAAAAACAGCCCCAAAGCATGATGTTTCCACCCCCATGCTTCACAGTAGGTATGGTGTTCTTTGGATGCAACTCAGCATTCTTTGTCCTCCAAACACGACGAGTTGAGTTTTTACCAAAAAGTTATATTTTGGTTTCATCTGACCATATGACATTCTCCCAATCCTCTTCTGGATCATCCAAATGCACTCTAGCAAACTTCAGACGGGCCTGGACATGTATTGGCTTAGGCAGGGGGACACGTCTGGCAATGCAGGATTGGAGTCCCTGGCGGCGTAGTGTGTTACTGATGGTAGGCTTTGTTACTTTGGTCCCAGCTCTCTGCAGGTCATTCACTAGGTCCCCCCGTGTGGTTCTGGGATTTTTGCTCACCGTTCTTGTGATCATTTTGACCCCACGGGGTGAGATCTTGCGTGGAGCCCCAGATCGAGGGAGATTATCAGTGGTCTTGTATGTCTTCCATTTCCTAATAATTGCTCCCACAGTTGATTTCTTCAAACCAAGCTGCTTACCTATTGCAGATTCAGTCTTCCCAGCCTGGTGCAGGTCTACAATTTTGTTTCTGGTGTCCTTTGACAGCTCTTTGGTCTTGGCCAAAGTGGAGTTTGGAGTGTGACTGTTTGAGGTTGTGGACAGGTGTCTTTTATACTGATAACAAGTTCAAACAGGTGCCATTAATACAGGTAACGAGTGGAGGACAGAGGAGCCTCTTAAAGAAGAAGTTACAGGTCTGTGAGAGCCAGAAATCTTGCTTGTTTGTAGGTGACCAAATACTTATTTTCCACCATAATTTGCAAATAAATTCATTAAAAATCCTACAATGTGATTTTCTGGATTTTTTTTTCTCAATTTGTCTGTCATAGTTGACGTGTACCTATGATGAAAATTACAGGCCTCTCTCATCTTTTTAAGTGGGAGAACTTGCAGAATTGTTGGCTGACTAAATACTTTTTTCCCCCACTGTATATATATATATATATATATATATATATATATATATATATATATATATATAATATAGTTGTTGCTCAATTGGGATTGATTGTGTTAGCTGTATGGGGAAGGATATGAAACTGAGTGATGCGACTTAGTGGCACAGTGGTCTAAGGCACTGCATCGCAGTGCTAGCTGTGCCACTAGAGATCCTGGTTTGAATCCAGGCTCTGTCGTAGCCGGCCGCGACCGGGAGACCCGTGGGGCGGCGCACAATTGGCCCAGCGTCGTCCAGGGTAAGGGAGGGAATGGCCGGCAGGGATGTAGCTCAGTTGGTAGAGCATGTTGTTTGCAACGCCAGGGTTGTGGGTTCGATTCACACGGGGGACCAGTATGAAAAAAATAAAAATAATGTATGCACTCACGCTCTGGATAAGAGCGTCTGCTAAATGACTAAAATGTAAATGTTAAATGTCATTTCTCTAAGAGCACTAATGATGTTCTTGGTGACATGATTCTTTCCTAAGAAAATGAATAAAATGAAAACAAAACTAAGTTGCCTGTGTTTGGTCTCTGGTAGGTCATTAGTCTGAACACTTCTATGTGAAATCCGATCTACTGTATTTTCATCTCACCTCTCAAGACTTCACCTTGTATTCAGTCAAGCCAGTTACATTAACCTGGACTCCACACTGAATATCCACACCAGCTTCTATACTGGAGCAGGTCCAGACTGAATCGGTTAAATTAAACTGCGCGATAAGAGAAACTGAGAGACAAACGGAATGAAAAATCAAAGTACATTTTCTACATCTCTGTTAGAAGAACTATGACTTCAAGGTTTTGCTTAGTTATTGAGATACTTTCTGAAACCTTAGCCAACACATCACTATTTAGGCATAAAAACATGATCAGGAGAACCACAAAACCTTGCAATGAAATATCCGCTATGAAGGAACTTTTGTTTTTACATCCTTCGGTGCGGCTGTGATTTACAGTGAGGGAAAAAAGTATTTGATCCCCTGCTGATTTTGTACGTTTGCCCACTGACAAAGAAATGATCAGTCTATAATTTTAATGGTAGGTTTATTTGAACAGTGAGAGACAGAATAACAACAAAAAAATCCAGAAAAACGCATGTCAAAAATGTTATAAATTGATTTGCATTTTAATGAGGGAAATAAGTATTTGACCTCCTCTCAATCAGAAAGATTTCTGGCTCCCATGTGTCTTTTATACAGGTAACGAGCTGAGATTAGGAGCACACTCTTAAATAGAGTGCTCCTAATCTCAGCTTGTTACCTGTATAAAAGACACCTGTCCACAGAAGCAAACAATCAATCAGATTCCAAACTCTCCACCATGGCCAAGACCAAAGAGCTCTCCAAGGATGTCAGGGACAAGATTGTAGACCTACACAAGGCTGAAATGGGCTACAAGACCATTGCCAAGCAGCTTGGTGAGAAGGTGACAACAGTTGGTGCGATTATTCGCAAATGGAAGAAACACAAAAGAACTGTCAATCTCCCTCGGCCTGGGGCTCCATGCAAGAGCTCACCTCGTGGAGTTGCAATGATCATGAGAACGGTGAGGAATAAGCCCAGAACTACACGGGAGGATCTTGTCAATGATCTCAAGGCAGCTGGGACCATAGTCACCAAGAAAACAATTGGTAACACACTACGCCGTGAAGGACTGAAATCCTGCAGCGCCCGCAAGGTCCCTCTGCTCAAGAAAGCACATATACATGCCCGTCTGAAGTTTGCCAATTAACATCTGAATGATTCAGAGGAGAACTGGGTGAAAGTGTTGTGGTCATATGAGACCAAAATGGAGCTCTTTGGCATCAACTCAACTCGCTGTGTTTGGAGGAGGAGGAATGCTGCCTATGACCCCAAGAACACCATCCCCACCGTCAAACATGGAGGTGGAAGCATTATGCTTTGGGGGTGTTTTTCTGCTAAGGGGACAGGACAACTTCACCGCATCAAAGGGACGATGGACGGGGCCATGTATCGTCAAATCTTGGGTGAGAACCTCCTTCCCTCAGCCAGGGCATTGAAAATGGGTCGTGGATGGGTATTCCAGCATGACAATGACCCAAAACACACGGCCAAGGCAACAAAGGAGTGGCTCAAGAAGAAGCACATTAAGGTCCTGGAGTGGCCTAGCCAGTCTCCAGACCTTAATCCCATAGAAAATCTGTGTAGGGAGATGAAGGTTCGAGTTGCCAAACGTCAGCCTCAAAACCTTAATGACTTGGAGAAGATCTGCAAAGAGGAGTGGGACAGGTAGCTTAGTGGGTAAGAGCGTTGTGCCAGTAACCGAAAGGTCGCTGGTTCTAATCCCCGAGCCGACTAGGTGAAAAATCTGTCGATGTGCCCTTAAGCAAGGCACTTAACCCTAATTGCTCCTGTAAATCGCTCTGGATAAGAGCGTCTGCTAAATGACTAAAATGTAAATGTAAATGTAAAATCCCTCCTGAGATGTGTGCAAACCTGGTGGCCAACTACAAGAAATGTCTGACCTCTGTGATTGCCAACAAGGGTTTTGCCACCAAGTACTAAGTCATGTTTTGCAGAGGGGTCAAATACTTATTTCCCTCATTAAAATGAAAAATCTATGTATAACATTTTTGACATGCGTTTTTCTGGATTTTTTTGTTGTTATTCTGTCTCTCACTGTTCAAATAAACCTACCATTAAATTATAGACTGATCATTTCTTTGTCAGTGGGCAAACGTACAAAATCAGCAGGGGATCAAATACTTTTTTCCCTCACTGTACATGATAAAAACAATAGTAATTCTTAGATTATTTGACTTACTATAAGGTAAGACGGTTACATTGTTCAAATCTCATAGTTTTTCCGGGGGTGCATGCCCCCGGACCCCCTATCAGGGTTCCAAAAACAGATCACCGTCTGGTTTGGGTCTGCCTGCGCTCCAAGGGCATACTGCAACGCATTGTCCGGTCTGCAGAGAGGGAAGTCGGCTGCCACCTGCCATCCACCTAGGTCCTGCACGACTCCAGGGCAAGGAAGCGTGCAGAAAAGATTATCAACAAACCCTACCCAAATCACTCCCTTTTACAAAAACTCTCCTCTGACAGGCAGTTAAGGTAAATCATGACCAAAACCATCCACCAACTGAACAGTTTCTTTCCCTGTGCTGTGGCCCTCACCAAGTGGCCATCTGGCCCATAGAGACTAAAGGACATACACTCTATGCTGCACACCACATCAAGCCATCTCTGAACTGTACACAAAATAATTGCACTATACTGCAATTGCATTCATCTCTCTGCATTTAGATAAACACTGAATATACCAAACATTAGGAACACCTTCCTAATATTGAGTTGCACCCGTTTTGACCTCAGAACAGCCTCAATTTGTCGAGGCATGGACTCTACAAGGTGTCGAAAGCGTTCCACAGGGATGCTGGCCCATGTTGACTCCAATGCTTCCCACAGTTGTGCCAAGTTGGCTGGATGTCCTTTAGGTGGTGGACCATTCTTGATACCAGTGGCGGTAGATTTTAAAAATGATGAGCATGGCCTTATTTCTATTACAGCATATTGGATGACTGTCATTCATATTCCATTTACTCAGCTCAATCTAACATCAATAGGTTTAGGCTACAACATGATACACACATTTTCCCTATACCCTTCATAATTATAATATGCCATTTAGCAGACGCTTTTATCCAAAGCGACTTACAGTCATGCGTGCATACGTATTATTTTTTTTGTGTATGGGTGGTCCCGGGTATCGAACCCACTACCTTGGCGTTACAAGCGCTACAAGCGCCGTGCTCTACCAGCTGAGCTACAGAGGACCACTGAGGTTGCTCCAACCTAGCCTATGAATGAAAATGTGAATGTGAATGAATGAAAATGTACAACGTAGGTGAACAGGTCGAGAGAAAATTGAGTAATCAAGGTGACAGACAGTGACACATTCAATACCGCCTTGCACACACTTGCCTGCATCTAGCTAATCTAGGGTGTAATCATTAGTCCAACAGTTGCAAACGAGAGTTTCTATTGGACAAATGTAGGTATGTTTTTCCCCGTTTCGATCCGTTTGCTTCCGTTTAAGAAATGTTTTTCAACAGAATCGGCGGAATATACCCCTGATGAAATGCAAACACAGTTCACTTTCATAGCAGCCACATACAAACAACAGCATTAACATTTTGCTCGTTGTATAATTATTTGTCGCATCTACGCGCTCTCCTCCTCTCACTTTTTCCCTTCGCTTGTGGACTTCAGTGCACAACACATGAGCTGTCTGTGGCCAGGCGAAAAAGCCTTTCCAAGCCAAACCTTCATATCATAACCGCTACACAGCCTACATCGTTGTCACCATATTAGCTAACAATGTTAGTAACATCATAGTCAACATAGTTACTAGAACTAACGCGTTAGTAAACCCGCTACAATCTTGCAGTACAGTCTTCGGAACAGGGTGAGAACCATGAGCCTTCTAGGTTTTGTATTGAAGTCAATGTACCCAGAGGAGGATGGAAACTAGCTGTCCTCCGGCTACACCATGGTGCTACCCTACAGAGTGCTGTTAAAGCTACTGTACACCTTCATTGCAAAACAGTGTGTTTCAATCAATATATTTAGTATAGTTTTATCTAAAAAGCATTACTTGTTTGACCATTTTTATTTTTATGATATTCACTGAGGAGGATGGTCCTCCCCTTCCTCCTCTGAGGAGCCTCCACTGTTTCTCAACTATTTGAATTGCCTCTGCATAGGAGATTCGATTGACCTCTAACTTTTGACACCTCAATCTCCTTCACCTTTACAAGGCACTCCAGGAACTCGGGATCATGATCCCCACCACAATTACAACACCGTCGTCCTTCTACACATCGTTCTTCAGTATACCCTGTCCGTCTGCACACACTTGAAACATGGCCAAATCCCTAAAAATATTTACACTGCAGTGGTTTGGGGACGAAAGCTCTTACAGCATATCTTACATAACCAAGCTTCACATGTGTAGGTAGGTGCTCTTTATAAAAAAACGACAGGATCGACCGACTTTACATAAGTGGTTACAGAAGACGGAAATGCAAAAAGTTTCCCACTTTTTCTGAATTCACCCTACTGTAGTTCTGCTTGGTGCCATTGGTGCCAAAAATTAACAAGATAACAGTACAACAAGAACCAGAGCCCTGCCTAACCTAAGTACAGGGGGTCCCTAATGTAAACTGGATATCTTTCCTCCATTGGAAAAGCCTATAAGACTGTCCCACTTTAGCTACTCCATGCTGTCCTACTTTAGCTAGCTATGGTTGGTAAAGTGGGACAACTGACTGAATTACAAAATTGTAACATAATATTGGCAACTTTTTATTTTTATTTTGATGCACCAGTACATAGTATTTACATTTACATCACAATTGTTCACAGTGCATTATTTATGCAAGTTGTATAACCTTAAAATCAAAACAGAAAAAAAAGCTATGTCACTGATCTTACCCTGTGCCATTTCCTGGCAGTGTGAGCTCCCTGTTTGAAGCTTGCGCTGCCCTATGATGTCACACCAATTAAATTATTTTGATAATGTGGTTTCTCTGCAAGGGTTTATGCCGTGTTCAAAACAACTGGGAACTCGGAATTCTCCAACTTCGACTTCAGCGCGATCAAAACAACTGGGAACTCGGCGGGAAAAAACGAGCTCCGACTGGGAAAAATCTATTTGAACAGTCTTCCAACTCGAAATTTCAACGCGGAAACTGGAGTCTTTTTAGAGCTCTGACTATCAGACCTGAAGATCACAGAGGTCATAATAATTTGCCATTTAGCAGACGCTTTTATCCAAAGCGACTTACAGTCATGTGCGCATACATTCTTACGTATGGGTGGTCCCAGGGATCGAATCCACTACCCTGGCGTTACAAGCGCCATGCTCTACCAATTGAGCTACAGAGGACCACCCATATTTGACCCGCGTATTTTTCCAAGTTCCCAGTTGTGTTTGAACGCCGCATCAGTAACAATAGTTTAGATTTTTACTTGTCAGACGATGAAATAAACACTTCAGGATTAAGCTGTCCAGTTTATATTACTTTTTCATAATTCACCCTATATCAACTGAATCATCCACTGTATATTTGTATATCAACTGCTCATTCTATTATAGCTCTATGCTCACTCTACCTATTTGTGTATAATGTATGTTAACACCTTTGTCTCTATTCTGTATCTAAATGTTGTCTATCACTAGCAGCACCATATTACCAATAAGTACAATTCTGAGTATGTGTAAATGTATTTGTCGAATAAAGGTGATTGTGAATTCTGATAATTTCACCACTTCGTAAATATTATTCAAACGCTAAGGGGGCTAGCTAAGCCTATTCCATTAATTCTCATTATTGGAAATCTTACAGAATGTGGCTTTAAAATTCCTTGTTTGGGACTGGATTCAACGATTTCTTTTGAAACATCCACAGTACGAAGTTGAGTTAATAGGTACCCTAGCGGCACCCGTAGAAAAAGGCAGGGTTTTTTTTGGCGCTCGCGCAGCTGCAACATTCTGCACCACACGCGGGTGAGAAGAGAACGAAGCTGCTTGCTTTCTTTCCGTCGTCCATTCTACATTAGGTTTTTATTGATTTGCAAGGTGAGTCCCTCAAGATCCAACTTCGAATTATTATGCAACGTGTAGTGTAGACTGATCATTGATGTTATGCATATTTGTGCCGTCCAGCCACAGTAGCCAACTTGGTTACTAACGTTACAGCTTTGCTAGCTAATGTTACCAAAGCTACGCTGACAAAGGGATTTAATTGCGCTAGCTAGTTAACTAGCTAGCACGCGTAGCTATGTAACTTCGCTTGATAGTCAGCTAGCTGCCCTTTATCAAAGGAATATCTGATTCTCACTGCCTAATCAACTAACAAGTGCTAATGGAATGTTCCATTTGCAGCTTTTGGGCCTTGCAATCACAATTGAGCCGGCCATTGTGCCAACCCAAACGTCTGGTAGCTAGCTAAGCCTTGGAAGTTTGCTAACGAAGTCTAAGATTGCTAAATTCCACTTCGCAAGCAAACTAACAAACTACCCCACAATGTCTAGTTAACTAATGTTAACACTCAGTTAACACAATTTAGTTGTGTTCAATTGAGTAGTTAGCTTTGAGGAACTACTAAGCTTGTTAGTACAGTCAATGCAAGCATTAGACTAGCCCTAGGCCTGAAAAATATTCTCTAGTTGGGGGGGGGGGGGGGGGGGGCAACGGAATCTGTAGTTATAACGTTAGATTATGTAGATATAAACAGCTAACGTTGGCTAGAAGCCAATATAGCTAACAGTAACGTTACATAAAATACAATTACAACCTGTGTGCCGTTTTTATTTAGCTAGCTAACAAAGTTATTTTGTTAGCATTGTCTGTGTGAGGATAGAGGAATGATTGATGAAGTGCAAAACGCACGAGCTCCATAATAGCCTAGGCAGCCTATAGTGGGCGCTGGATCTGCACTACAAGGTGGTTGAAATGGTTTTATTAAGACGTTACACATTTTCACGTCTTTTTTCCGGCTGCTCGCCATTCGATGGTTAAGGAGGGTAATTATGCCTGGCAGCGGAATGGATTATGCTTTATGTACAAGCCGGTTCACCGGGGATGCGAGTGTATTACCGGTAATGCACATCAATCCTAGACGATAGAGGGCGCTACATCTGCACTATCGGCTGCCTAGTCTAGCTCCATAAGCGATTCCCCTCCACTTTTAGCATGTGAGCATGATCTGTTAGAACAAACAACTATCAGCGAAGAAACATGTTCATCATAGCTAGCTAGTTAAGGATAATTACAGAAAACGATGGGTAACACTATATTTGGGTAAGAGGTATCACTACTTTTAACTTTTAAAGTAACTATCCAGTGTAAACAGATTTGTATTAAATATGACCTATAATTGATTACAATATGAGTGAAATAGTTTTCCTTCCAAAAAATGGTAATGAAGTATGTTAAAAGCAACTTTTCTGTGTTGGAATGGTGTGGGTGTACCTCAACAGAATGGAACGCAATAGTAATGGCTTCCCTTTTGTTCTATGAAATGATCTTCATCAGCTTTTTTGGGAATTTAAGCATTTATGTAATCAAAACCAGTCAAAAGATAACGATGTGCTAACACTAAGGCCTCATTTTGCATACAATAATTGTGTGTAAATGTATTGGGTGAATAAAGGTAATTTTGGCCATTTCACCACTGCTTGTATATTCTTCAAAAGCCAAGGGGGATAGCTAAACCTAATCCATTTAAGCATTTATGTAATCAAAACAAGTAAAAATCTAGTGACCTGCTAATATGTAAAAATTAAATAAAGCGTATACCTTTTGACTTCTAGCTAACAGGCTTAGCTTACATTATCAGATGGACCCAAAGTCTCCTATGGACAACATCATTTGGGAAACAATAAAACGAGCACCTTCCTGCTGAAGAGATGGTTGCAGCCTGGAGCAAAACAATATACCATCCTTGCGTTTTCGTTCGAGCTGGTAGGCGGAAAGCTAACTAGCTTTTTGGCGAACTCGTGTATCGGGACTAATTTGCGTGGTCGGCGTAGTGACGTGAGAAATGTTGCTATTGATGTTGTAGTTCCATTTCTGATAGTTAGCCACTAATCAGCAACTGACTTAATTTGAGCACATAGTCTTCATTATTCATAAAGGTCATGTTAACTGATCTCATAGAACAAAATGCATAAGATCTAAGCCTGTGTAAATCTTATTTTCGGGGTATAGACCAAAAACCCATTCATTTCCCCAATAGGAATGACCAATGAACTAGGGGTAGAAAATGCTAACTCATTGCTGGTTTTTAGGACTACAAGCTATGGTGTGGTCGTATACCGGGCCTAAAAAATATTTATGCGAGTAGACCGCTGATTGGCCAGCTCATCATCCCCTATGAGGAAATGGCACGTTGGGTGTCACAGTATCACTTGAAAAACAATCTGATATTAATATTGTATTGCTAGTCTGGACTATAGCCTGTGTAAGCATTGTGTCAGGTGGTCTCATGTTATTAAAACCCAAATTCGTCTCTTTAAAAAGATGAAAACCTCCTCCCCTCTTGTTTCGCAGCCTAACATGGGTAAAAAGCAGAATGGCAAAGGGAAGAAGGAGGTGCTGGAGGCAGAGCCGCCGGAGGAGTATGTTGTGGAGAAGGTGATGGACCAGCGCATCGTCAACGGGAAGGTGGAATTCTTCCTCAAGTGGAAAGGATTTACAGAGTGAGTGCACAGTTCCGGGGACCTCCGCCCGCCTACCTTCTGCCTGGAAGTGCTTCCCTGGTATGGGGCTGTGCTTGTGTGGCATACATCTCCTGCAGAACCTAGCTAGTTGAAATAATCTGCATTTTGAATTGAATTTCAAAGACTTCCATTTTAGTTACAGATATAAGCTCTTGTAAAATGTATTTAAATAGTTTGCTGCATTTCTAGAGCATGTTTTACTCTTCTTACCAGTATGCTGATAGTCTTTTGAAATGAGCAGGAGAAGAAATTGCCACTGACTTCTGTATCTTTCCTTTCAGAGCGGATAACACTTGGGAGCCAGAGGATAACCTGGATTGTCCAGAGCTGATCTCAGCTTTCTTGGAAGCCCAGAAGACCGTGGTGGAGAAGCCTGACTCCAACAAGCGGAAGTCTTCAACAGATGAGCCAGAGACGGAGGGAAACAAAGCCAAGAAGAAGAAGGATGTGGTGAGTGTCCGAATTAACCCGTGTTTTTGTTTCAAATCAATGTTGTAGGATTTTGTGTTTTTGTAGGCCTAACTATTTTGTGTATAGGCTAGTCTGCAAGTGCAATAGTTATTTTATCAGTTTGTCATGGTTTCCAGACTGGTTGCATGGGAGCTGTGGTTTATTTCTGTACCGTGTGTTTCAGAGTGACAAACCACGGGGCTTTGCCAGGAGCCTGGATCCAGAGAGGATAATCGGTGCTACAGACAGTAGTGGAGAACTTATGTTCTTGATGAAGTGGTGAGTCTCAAATTGCAAAACATGAACTCTTCACCTGTGCTGTTCCTCTCAAATATCACTCATTTTTCAGGGTTGCACAGCCCAAGAGCCATCCCTCATATAATTGATCTTCCCTGATATAACGTTGTTCACCTCCTAATATTACTGTACTTGTGCCTTTGGAAACTTCACATTTTAGTTTTCTAATGTGCACCTGAACTTTATTATCCTGATCAGTGCTACTTGCTGAATAGGTGAGTGTTATTATTCTGATCAATAGCCACTAATAAAACCAACGTCCCTCTGCTCTACAGGAAAGACTCAGACGAGGCGGACCTGGTCCCGGCCCGTGAGGCCAACACCCGCTGCCCTCAGGTGGTCATCTCCTTCTATGAGGAGAGGCTGACCTGGCACTCCTGTC
>NC_139990.1:7959073-8035495 GCF_964263955.1 Coregonus lavaretus | reverse complement strand
CCACACACACTCCCTCTCTCCCTGTTGTGAATGTTGTGACACTAGATTACCTTATTGAGCTGCTGTTATATGAAGAAGCTCTGATTAGAACAGTTGCCCTTTAACCTTTATGGGATTGACGTGCCTTGGGAACAACCATTGGTTTATGCAACAAGATCAACACATTCTGTCGTTAAAGTTGAACAGTGGTGGAATCTCTCTCTAAGAACTCCCTGTATGTCTTCTAAAGAAGGTGCATTTTGGAACTGTAACTTCTTGTAGGAACTGTAACTTTTTGAATGTGCAGGTGCAGAATTTCTGTGGGCTTGGTATGAAGAACTAAAAGAAGGCCTTAAGCACTCCTACTCCACTAGATTGTGTGTGTCCGTGCGTGTGCGTGCGAGCGTCTTAAACCGCTTTGAGGTATAGCTACTGTGATATACTCACACACAAAGCACAGAATGTTATCATAAATGGTGAGCAACGCAAGTTTAATTTTAGATGCAGCTGTGGGAACAAAGATATGTCTGGGAAAAAGTCTGGGAACTCTTTCTCTCCTATCTCTCCTCTCTCTCTCTCTCTCTCTCTAGCTCTCTCCATCCCTCTGGCTGACAGGCGTTGAATCTGGAGGACTTGTTAATTAAACACATAACAGAACAAACTACTGTCAGCCCTATCACTTGAGGCGTACACCTGTAGGTGTGAGCAGCGAGTGTGTATTCACAGTTTCCCCAGGCAATCCAATCAGTCAACAGGTGGTGAAAATAAATGTACATCCCAAATGGCACCTTATTCCCTATTTAGTGCACAACTTTTGACCAGAGCCCTATCAAAAGTAGTGCACTATATAGGGAATAGTGTGCCATTTGAGACTCAACCCCAGACTATGACAGGCTTCAAACCTATGGCTCCTACGTACTAGAACAAGCACAACTGTCTGTACACTGAATGTCCCATCTGAATACCGCCATAGGTAACCTATGATGTTAGTACATTATGGCATGGTAAGACATGGCCAAGCTATTGACACAGAGCATTATGACAAGTTTATGACATCGTCCAGGAACGGTCAACCTAAATGCCTGTCACAACATGATCAACCCTGGTCAATCATCCTGACATGTGGTCAACATTGGTTAACCTATCGACACTTAAGCTTTTTGACCTGGTCAGCAATGGTCAATGGTCGATCTATTGATATGAGTCCACCACATTGTAATATGACAAGTTATTATGACATTGTTAACCATGTTAACCTATCAATACTTGATTTTGATCAGCAATGGTCAATGGTTTCTCTCACAGAGATCCTATTAAATTATATTTATAATTATATGGTTGCTCAATCAATATGGAGCACTATGACATAGTCAACCATGCTCACAAAGTATTATGACATCATTGACCATATTTAATCTCACTACTCGAGCTTTCTGACCTGGTCAACTATGTCAACCTATCAGCAGTAAGAGCATCATGACACAGATTAACTCAAACAACTTTCAGATATCACCCAACCACAACCATGCCTTTTGGTGTGTATGTGTGTGTGTGTGTGTGTGTGTGTGTGTGTGAGTGTGTGTGTAAATGCGTGTGTGTGTGATATAGAGAGAGAGATTGAGCGAGAGAGCATGTGTATATGTTTGAGTATGTGTGTGTGTGTGTGTGTGTGCCTGTATGCGTGAGTGTGTGTGTGCGTATGTGCGTGCGCGTGAGTATGTTGAGGTATGTATCCGGTGTGTGTATGAGTGTTGAGGGAAGCAGGCAAAAAGTGTGTGAATGCAGACTGAAGACAGGAAACCCCAGAGAGCTGCCCCAGTCAGCCAGCCTGCTGAGTGAAACGCTGTAGTCATGTCTAGATTAGGGAGGCTGGGGAGGAGACGAAGATGGGGGTGAGAGAGGGTGAGGAAACGGACGGTGGAAGGCAAGAGGGTGAGGGAGGGGGAGAGAGGGTGAGGAAGAGTCTGGGGGCGGGGGAGTAGATAAGGGAAAGAGAGAAGAGCAAATGAGGGGTTCCAAAAGGGGTAGAAAAGAGCAAGGCAGAGGGTGACAGGTTGAGGTAGAGAAGCAGAGGGTGGACAGGTTGAGGTAGAGAGGCAGAGGGTGACAGGTTGAGGTAGAGAGGCAGAGGGTGGACAGTTTGAGGTAGACAAGCAGAGGGTGACAGGTTGAGGTAGAGAGGCAGAGGGTGACAAGTTGAGGTAGAGAGGCAGAAGGTGACAGGTTGCGGTAGAGAGGCAGAGGGTGGAGAGGTTGAGGAAGACAGGCAGAGGGTGGACAGGTTGAGGTAGAGAAGCAGAGGGTGACAGGTTGAGGTAGAGAGGCAGAGGGTGACAGGTTGAGGTAGAGAGGCAGAGGGTGGACAGGTTGAGGTAGAGAGGCAGAGGGTGACAAATTGAGGTAGAGAGGCAGAGGGTGGAAAGGTTGAGATAGAGAGGCAGAGGGTGGACAGGTTGAGGTAGAGAGGCAGAGGGTGACAGGTTGAGGTAGAGAGGCACAGGGTGACAGGTTGAGGTAGAGAGGCAGAGGGTGACAAGTTGAGGTAGAGAGGCAGAGGGTGGAAAGGTTGAGATAGAGAGGCAGAGGGTGGACAGGTTGAGGTAGAGCGGCAGAGGGTGACAGGTTGAGGTAGAGAGGCAGAGGGTGGACAGGTTGAGGTAGAGAGGCAGAGGGTGGACAGGTTGAGGCAGAGAGGCAGAGGGTGACAGGTTGAGGTAGAGAGGCAGAGGGTGACAGGTTGGAGTAGACAGGCAGAGGGTGACAGGTTGGAGTAGAGAGGCAAAGGGTTACAGGTTGAGGTAGAGGTAGAGAGGCAGAGGGTGACAGGTTGAGGTAGAGAGGCAGAGGGTGGACAGGTTGAGGTAAAGAGGCAGAGGGTGGACAGGTTGAGGTAGAGAAGCAAAGGGTGACAAGTTGAGGTAGAAAGGCACAGGGTAGACAGGTTGAGGTAGAGAGGCAGAGGGTGACAAGTTGAGGTAAAGAGGCAGACGGTGGACAGGTTGAGGTAGAGAAGCAGAGGATGACAGGTTGAGGTAGAGAGGCAGAGGGTGGAAAGGTTGAGGTAGAGAGGCAGAGCGTTACAGGTTGAGGTAGAGGTAGAGAGGCTGAGGGTGGACAGGTTGAGGTAGAGAGACAGAGGGTGACAGGTTGAGGTAGAGAGGCAGAGGGTGGACAGTTTGAGGTAGAGAAGCAGAGGGTGACAGGTTGAGGTAGAGAGGCAGAGGGTGACAGGTTGAGGTAGAGAGGCAGAGGGTGGACAGGTTGAGGTAGAGAGGCAGAGGGTGACAAGTTGAGGTAGAGAGGCAGAGGGTGAAAGGTTGAGGTAAAGAGGCAGAGGGTGGACAGGTTGAGGTAGAGAAGCAGAGGGTGACAGGTTGAGGTAGAGAGGCAGAAGGTGGAAAGGTTGAGATAGAGAGGCAGAGGGTGGACAGGTTGAGGTAGAGAGGCAGAGGGTGACAGTTTGAGGTAGAGAGGCAGAGGGTGACAGGTTGAGGTAGAGAGGCAGAGGGTGACAGGTTGAGGTAGAGAGGCAGAGGGTGGACAGGTTGAGGTAGAGAGGCAGGGGGTGGACAGGTTGAGGCAGAGAGGCAGAGGGTGACAGGTTGAGGTAGAGAGGCAGAGGGTGACAGGTTGGAGTAGACAGGCAGAGGGTGACAGGTTGGAGTAGAGAGGCAGAGGGTTACAGGTTGAGGTAGAGGTAGAGAGGCAGAGGGTGACAGGTTGAGGTAGAGAGGCAGAGGGTGGACAGGTTGAGGTAGAGAAGCAAAGGGTGACAAGTTGAGGTAGAAAGGCAGAGGGTGGACAGGTTGAGGTAGAGAGGCAGAGGGTGACATGTTTAGGTAAAGAGGTAGACGGTGGACAGGTTGAGGTAGAGAAGCAGAGGATGACAGGTTGAGGTAGAGAGGCAGAGGGTGGAAAGGTTGAGATAGAGAGGCAGAGTGTGGACAGGTTGAGGTAGAGAGGCAGAGGGTGACAGGTTGAGGTAGAGAGGCAGAGGGTGGAATGGTTGAGGTAGAGAGGCAGAGGATGACAGGTTGAGGTAGAAAGGCAGAGCGTGACAGGTTGAGGTAGAGAGGCAGAGGTTGAACGGATGAGGTTGAGAGGCAGAAGATGACAGGCTGAGGTAGAGAGAAAGTGGGTGGACAGGTTGAGCTAGAGAGACAGAGGGTGACAGGTTGAGGTAGAGAGGCAGAGGGTGGACAGGTTGAGGAAGACAGGCAGAGGGCGGATAGGTTGAGGTAGAGAGACAGAGGGTGACAGGTTGGAGTAGACAGGCAGAGGGTGACAGGTTGGAGTAGAGAGGCAGAGGGTTACAGGTTGAGGTAGAGGTAGAGAGGATGAGGGTGGACAGGTTGAGGTAGATAGGCAGAGGGTGACAGGGTGAGGTAGAGAGTCAGAGGGTGAACGGATGAGGTTGAGAGGCAGAGGATGAAAGGTTGAGGTAAAGAGGCAGTGGGTGAAAGGTTGAGGTAGAGAGGCAGTGGGTGGACAGGTTGAGCTAGAGAGGCAGAGGGTGACAGGTTGGGATAGAGAGGCAGAGGGTGACAGGTTGAGGTAGAGAGGCAGAGGGTGACAGGTTGAGGTAGAGAGGCAGAGGGTGACAGGTTGAGGTAGAGAGGCAGAGGGTGGACTGGTTTAGGTAGAGAGGCAGAGGGTGACAGGGTGAGGTAGAGATGCAGAGGGTGACAGGTTGAGGTAGAGAGTCAGAGGGTGAACGGATGAGGTTGAGAGGCAGAGAATGAAAGGTTGAGGTAGAGAGGCAGTGGGTGGACAGGTTGAGCTAGAGAGGCAGAGGGTGACAGGTTGAGATAGAGAGGCAGAGGGTGACAGGTTAAGGTAGAGAGGCAGAGGGTGACAGGTTGAGGTAGATGTAGAGAGGCTGAGGGTTGACAAGTTGAGGTAGATAGTCAGAGGATGACAGGTTGAGGTAGAGAGGCAGAGGGTGACAGGTTGAGGTAGAGAGGCAGAAGGGTGGACAGGTTGAGGTAGAGAGGCAGGGGTGACAGGGTGAGGTAGAGAGGCAGAGGGTGGACAGGTTGAGGCAGAGAGGCAGAGTGTGACAAGTTGAGGTGAAGAGGCAGAGGGTGACAGGTTGAGGTAGAGAGGCAGAGGGTGACAGGTTGAGGTAGAGAGGCAGAGGGTGGACTGGTTTAGGTAGAGAGGCAGAGGGTGACAGGGTGAGGTAGAGATGCAGAGGGTGACAGGTTGAGGTAGAGAGTCAGAGGGTGAACGGATGAGGTTGAGAGGCAGAGAATGAAAGGTTGAGGTAGAGAGGCAGTGGGTGGACAGGTTGAGCTAGAGAGGCAGAGGGTGACAGGTTGAGATAGAGAGGCAGAGGGTGACAGGTTAAGGTAGAGAGGCAGAGGGTGACAGGTTGAGGTAGATGTAGAGAGGCTGAGGGTTGACAAGTTGAGGTAGATAGTCAGAGGATGACAGGTTGAGGTAGAGAGGCAGAGGGTGACAGGTTGAGGTAGAGAGGCAGAAGGGTGGACAGGTTGAGGTAGAGAGGCAGGGGTGACAGGGTGAGGTAGAGAGGCAGAGGGTGGACAGGTTGAGGCAGAGAGGCAGAGTGTGACAAGTTGAGGTGAAGAGGCAGAGGGTGACAGGTTGTAGTAGAGAAACAGAGGGTGACAGGTTTAGGTAGAGAGGCAGAGGGTGGCAGGATGAGGTAGAGAGGCAGAGGTTGGAAAGGTTGAGGAAGAGAGGCAGAGGGTGACAGCTTGAGGTAGATAGGCAGAGGGTGACAGGTTGAGGTAGAGAGACAGAGGGTGGACAGGTTGAGGTGGAGAGGTAGAGGGTGACAGGGTGAGGTAGAGAGTTAGAGGTTAACAGGTTGAGGTAGAGAGGCAGAGGGTGAGAGGTTGAGGTAGAGAGGCAGAGGGTGGACAGGTTGAGGTAGAGAGGCACAGGGTGGATAGGTTGAGGTAGAGAAGCAGAGTGTGGACAGGATGAGGTAGAGAAGCAGAGGGTGACAGGTTGAGGTAGAGAGGCACAGGGTGACAGGTTGAGGTAGAGAGGATGAGGGTGAAAGGTTGAGGTAGAGAAGCAGAGGGTGACAGGTTGAGGTAGAGAGGCAGAGGGTGGACAGGTTGAGGTAGAGAGGCAGAGTGTGGACAGGATGAGGTAGAGAAGCAGAGGGTGACAGGTTGAGGTAGAGAGGCAGAGGGTAGACAGGTTGAGGTAGAGAGGCAGAGGGTGACAGGTTGAGGTAGAGAGTCAAAGGGTGACAGGTTGAGGTAGAGAGGCAGAGGGTGACAGGTTGAGGTAGAGAGGCAGAGGGTGGCAGGATGAGGTAGAGAGGCAGAGGGTGAATGGATGAGGTAGAGAGGCAGAGGGTGACAGGATGAGGTAGAGATGCAGAGGGTGACAGGTTGAAGTAGAGAGGCAGAGAATTACAGGTTGAGGTAGAGAGGCTGAGGTTGGACAGGTTGAGGTAGATAGGCAGAGCATGACAGGTTGAGGTAGAGAGGCAGGGGGTGACAGATTGAGGTAAAGAGGCAGAGGGTGGACAGGTTGAGGTAGAGAGGGAGAGGGTGACCGGTTGAGGTTGGGAGGCAGAGGATGACAGGTTTAGATAGAGAGGCAGAGGGTGACATGTTGAGGTAGAGAGGCAGAGGGTGGAGAGGTTGAGGTATAGAGGCAGAGGGTGGACAGGTTGAGGTAGAGAGGTAGAGGGTGACAGGTTGAGGTAGAGAGGCAGAGGGTGGACTGGTTGAGATAGAGAGAAAAAGGGTGACAGGTTGAGGTAGAGAGCAGAAGGTGACAGATTGAGGTAGAGAGTCAGAGGTTGAACTGATGAGGTTGAGAGGCAGTGGGTGGACAGGTTGAGCTAGAGAGGCAGAGGGTGACAGGTTGAGATAGAGAGGCAGAGGGTGACAGGTTGAGGTAGAGAGGCAGAGGGTGACAGGTTGAGGTAGAGAGGCAGAGGGTGACAGGTTGATGTAGACAGGCAGAGGGTGACAGGTTGAAGTAGAGAGGAAAAGGGTTACAGGTTGAGGTAGAGGTAGAGAGGCTGAGGGTGGACAAGTTGAGGTAGATAGTCAGAGGGTGACAGGTTGAGGTAGAGAGGCAGAAGGGTGGACAGGTTGACGTACAGAGGCAGGGGTGACAGGGTGAGGTAGAGAGGCAGAGGATGACAGGTTGAGGTAGAGAGGCAGAGGGTGACAGGTTGAGGTAGAGAGGCAGAGGGTGAACGGATTATTTTAGAGGCAGAGGGTGACAGGTTGAGGTAGAGAGGCAGTGGGTGGACAGGTTGAGCTAGAGAGGCAGAGGGTGACAGGTTGAGTTAGAGAGGCAGAGGGTGACAGGTTGAGGTAGAGAGGCAGAGGGTGGACTGGTTGAGGTAGAGAGGCAGAGGATGACAGGTTGAGGTAGAGAGGCAGAGGGTGACAGGTTGAGGTAGAGAGTCAAAGGGTGACAGGTTGAGGTAGAGAGGCAGAGGGTGAAAAGTTTGAGATAGAGAGGCAGAGGGTGGACAGGTTGAGGTAGAGAGGTAGAGGGTGACAGGTTGAGGTAGAGAGGCAGAGGGTGGACTGGTTGAGGTAGAGAGAAAAGGGGTGACAGGTTGAGGTAGAGAGGCAAAAGGTGACAGGTTGAGGTATAGAGTCAGAGGGAGAACTGATGAGGTTGAGAGGCAGAGGATGAAAGGTTGAGGTAGAGAGGTAGTGGGTGGACAGGTTGAGCTAGAGAGACAGAGGGTGACAGATTGAGATAGAGAGGCAGAGGGTGACAGGTTGAGGTAGAGAGGCAGAGGGTGACAGGTTGAGGTAGAGAGGCAGAGGGTAACAGGTTGAGGTAGAGAGGCAGAGGGTGACAGGTTGATATAGACAGGCAGAGGGTGACAGGTTGAAGTAGAGAGGAAAAGGGTTACAGGTTGAGGTAGAGGTAGAGAGGCTGAGGGTGGACAAGTTGAGGTAGATAGTCAGAGGGTGACAGGTTGAGGTAGAGAGGCAGAGGGTGACAGGTTGAGGTAGAGAGGCAGAAGGGTGGACAGGTTGAGGTAGAGAGGCAGGGGTGACAGGGTGAGGTAGAGAGGCAGAGGGTGGAAAGGTTGAGGCAGAGAGGCAGAGGGTGACAAGTTGAGGTGAAGAGGCAGAGGGTGACAGGTTGTAGTAGAGAAACAGAGGGTGACAGGTTGATGTAGAGAGGCAGAGGGTGGCAGGATGAGGTAGAGAGGCAGAGGTTGGAAAGGTTGAGGAAGAGAGGCAGAGGGTGACAGGTTAAGGTAGATAGGCAGAGGGTGACAGGTTGAGGTAGAGAGGCAGACGGTGACAGGTTGAGGTAGAGAGTCAGAGCGTGAACGGATGAGGTTGAGAGGCAGAGGGTGACAGGTTGAGGTAGAGAGGCAGTGGGTGGACAGGTTGAGCTAGAGAGGCAGAGGGTGACAGGTTGAGATAGAGAGGCAGAGGGTGACAGGTTGAGGTAGCGAGGCAGAGGGTGACAGGTTGAGCTAGAGAGGCAGAGGGTGACAGGTTGAGATAGAGAGGTAGAGGGTGACAGGTTGAGGTAGAGAGAAAGAGGGTGGACAGGTTGAGGTAGAGAGGCAGAGGGTGGACAGGTTGAGGTAGAGAGTCAGAGGGTGACAGGTTGAGGTAGAGAGGCAGAGGGTGACAGGTTGAGGTAGAGAGGCAGAAGGGTGGACAGGTTGAGGTAGAGAGGCAGGGTGACAGGGTGAGGTAGAGAGGCAGAGGGTGGACAGGTTGAGGCAGAGAGGCAGAGGGTGACATGTTGAGGTGAAGAGGCAGAGGGTGACAGGTTGTAGTAGAGAAACAGAGGGTGACAGGTTGATGTAGACAGGCAGAGGGTGACAGGTTGAAGTAGAGAGGAAAAGGGTTACAGGTTGAGGTAGAGGTAGAGAGTCTGAGGGTGGACAAGTTGAGGTAGATTGTCAGAGGGTGACAGGTTGAGGTAGAGAGGCAGAGGGTGACAGGTTGAGGTAGAGAGGCAGAAGGGTGGACAGGTTGAGGTAGAGAGGCAGGGGTGACAGGGTGAGGTAGAGAGGCAGAGGGTGGACAGGTTGAGGCAGAGAGGCAGAGGGTGACAGGTTGATGTAGAGAGGCAGAGGGTGGCAGGATGAGGTAGAGAGGCAGAGGTTGGAAAGGTTGAGGAAGAGAGGCAGAGGGTGACAGGTTAAGGTAGATAGGCAGAGGGTGACAGGTTGAGGTAGAGAGGCAGACGGTGACAGTTTGAGGTAGAGAGGCAAAGGGTGGACAGGTTGAGGTAGAGAGGTAGAGGGTGACAGGTTGAGGTAGAGAGGCAGAGGGTGGACTGGTTGAGGTAGAAGGAAAGGGGTGACAGGTTGAGGTAGAGAGGCAAAAGGTGACAGGTTGAGGTATAGAGTCAGAGGGAGAACTGATGAGGTTGAGAGGCAGAGGATGAAAGGTTGAGGTAGAGAGGTAGTGGGTGGACAGGTTGAGCTAGAGAGACAGAGGGTGACAGATTGAGATAGAGAGGCAGAGGGTGACAGGTTGAGGTAGAGAGGCAGAGGGTGACAGGTTGAGGTAGAGAGGCAGAGGGTAACAGGTTGAGGTAGAGAGGCAGAGGGTGACAGGTTGATATAGACAGGCAGAGGGTGACAGGTTGAAGTAGAGAGGAAAAGGGTTACAGGTTGAGGTAGAGGTAGAGAGTCTGAGGGTGGACAATTTGAGGTAGAGAGTCAGAGGGTGACAGGTTGAGGTAGAGAGGCAGAGGGTGACAGATTGAGGTAGAGAGGCAGAAGGGTGGACAGGTTGAGGTAGAGAGGCAGGGTGACAGGGTGAGATAGAGAGTCAGAGGGTGGACAGGTTGAGGCAGAGAGGCAGAGGGTGACAAGTTGAGGTGAAGAGGCAGAGGGTGACATGTTGTAGTAGAGAAACAGAGGGTGACAGGTTGATGTAGACAGGCAGAGGGTGACAGGTTGAAGTAGAGAGGAAAAGGGTTACAGGTTGAGGAAGAGGTAGAGAGTCTGAGGGTGGACAAGTTGAGGTAGATAGTCAGAGGGTGACAGGTTGAGGTAGAGAGGCAGAGGGTGACAGGTTGAGGTAGAGAGGCAGAAGGGTGGACAGGTTGAGGTAGAGAGGCAGGGGTGACAGGGTGAGGTAGAGAGGCAGAGGGTGGACAGGTTGAGGCAGAGAGGCAGAGGGTGACAAGTTGAGGTGAAGAGGCAGAGGGTGACAGGTTGTAGTAGAGAAACAGAGGGTGACAGGTTGATGTAGAGAGGCAGAGGGTGGCAGGATGAGGTAGAGAGGCAGAGGTTGGAAAGGTTGAGGAAGAGAGGCAGAGGGTGACAGGTTAAGGTAGATAGGCAGAGGGTGACAGGTTGAGGTAGAGAGGCAGACGGTGACAGTTTGAGGTAGAGAGGCAGAGGGTGGACAGGTTGAGGTAGAGAGGTAGAGGGTGACAGGTTGAGGTAGAGAGGCAGAGGGTGGACTGGTTGAGGTAGAGAGAAAAGGGGTGACAAGTTGAGGTAGAGAGGCAAAAGGTGACAGGTTGAGGTATAGAGTCAGAGGGAGAACTGATGAGGTTGAGAGGCAGAGGATGAAAGGTTGAGGTAGAGAGGTAGTGGGTGGACAGGTTGAGCTAGAGAGACAGAGGGTGACAGATTGAGATAGAGAGGCAGAGGGTGACAGGTTGAGGTAGAGAGGCAGAGGGTGACAGGTTGAGGTAGAGAGGCAGAGGGTAACAGGTTGAGGTAGAGAGGCAGAGGGTGACAGGTTGATATAGACAGGCAGAGGGTGACAGGTTGAAGTAGAGAGGAAAAGGGTTACAGGTTGAGGTAGAGGTAGAGAGTCTGAGGGTGGACAAGTTGAGGTAGATAGTCAGAGGGTGACAGGTTGAGGTAGAGAGGCAGAGGGTGACAGGTTGAGGTAGAGAGGCAGAAGGGTGGACAGGTTGAGGTAGAGAGGCAGGGGTGACAGGGTGAGGTAGAGAGGCAGAGGGTGGAAAGGTTGAGGCAGAGAGGCAGAGGGTGACAAGTTGAGGTGAAGAGGCAGAGGGTGACAGGTTGTAGTAGAGAAACAGAGGGTGACAGGTTGATGTAGAGAGGCAGAGGGTGGCAGGATGAGGTAGAGAGGCAGAGGTTGGAAAGGTTGAGGAAGAGAGGCAGAGGGTGACAGGTTAAGGTAGATAGGCAGAGGGTGAGAGGTTGAGGTAGAGAGTCAGAGGGTGAACGGATGAGGTTGAGAGGCAGAGGATGAAAGGTTGAGGTAGAGAGGCAGTGGGTGGACAGGTTGAGCTAGAGAGGCAGAGGGTGACAGGTTGAGATAGAGAGGCATAGGGTGACAGGTTGAGGTAGAGAGGCAGAGGGTGACAGGTTGTGGTAGAGAGGCAGAGGGTGACAGGTTGAGGTAGAGAGAAAGAGGGTGGACAGGTTGAGGTAGAGAGGCAGGGTGACAGGGTGAGGTAGAGAGGCAGAGGGTGGACAGGTTGAGGCAGAGAGGCAGAGGGTGACAAGTTGAGGTGAAGAGGCAGAGGGTGACAGGTTGTAGTAGAGAAACAGAGGGTGACAGGTTGATGTAGACAGGCAGAGGGTGACAGGTTGAAGTAGAGAGGAAAAGGGTTACAGGTTGAGGTAGAGGTAGAGAGTCTGAGGGTGGACAAGTTGAGGTAGATAGTCAGAGGGTGACAGGTTGAGGTAGAGAGGCAGAGGGTGACAGGTTGAGGTAGAGAGGCAGAAGGGTGGACAGGTTGAGGTAGAGAGGCAGGAGTGACAGGGTGAGGTAGAGAGGCAGAGGGTGGACAGGTTGAGGCAGAGAGGCAGAGGGTGACAAGTTGAGGTGAAGAGGCAGAGGGTGACAGGTTGTAGTAGAGAAACAGAGGGTGACAGGTTGATGTAGAGAGGCAGAGGGTGGCAGGATGAGGTAGAGAGGCAGAGGTTGGAAAGGTTGAGGAAGAGAGGCAGAGGGTGACAGGTTAAGGTAGATAGGCAGAGGGTGACAGGTTGAGGTAGAGAGGCAGACGGTGACAGTTTGAGGTAGAGAGGCAGAGGGTGGACAGGTTGAGGTGGAGAGGTAGAGGGTGACAGGGTGAGGTAGAGAGGCAGAGGTTGACAGGTTGAGGTAGAGAGGCAGAGGGTGAGAGGTTGAAGTAGAGAGGCAGAGGGTGACAGGTTGAGGTAGAGAGGCTGAGGGTGAAAGGTTGAGGTAGAGAGGCAGAGGGTGACAGGTTGAGGTAGAGAGGCAGAGGGTGGACAGGTTGAGGTAGAGAGGCAGAGTATGGACAGGATGAGGTAGAGAAGCAGAGGGTGACAGGTTGAGGTAGAGAGGCAGAGGGTAGACATGTTGAGGTATAGAGACAGAGGGTGGACAGGTTGAGGTAGAGAGGCAGAGGGTGACAGGTTGAGGTAGAGATGCAGAGGTTGACAGGTTGAGGTAGAGAGAAAAAGGGTGACAGGTTGAGGTAGAGAGGCAGAAGGTGACAGATTGAGGTAGAGAGTCAGAGTTTGAACTGATGAGGTTGAGAGGCAGTGGGTGGACAGGTTGAGCTAGAGAGGCAGAGGGTGACAGGTTGAGATAGAGAGGCAGAGGGTGACAGGTTGAGGTAGAGAGGCAGAGGGTGACAGGTTGAGTTAGAGAGGCAGAGGGTGACAGGTTGATGTAGACAGGCAGAGGGTGACAGGTTGAAGTAGAGAGGAAAAGGGTTACAGGTTGAGGTAGAGGTAGAGAGGCTGAGGGTGGACAAGTTGAGGTAGATAGTCAGAGGGTGACAGGTTGAGGTAGAGAGGAAGAGGGTGACAGGTTGAGGTAGAGAGGCAGAAGGGTGGACAGGTTGACGTACAGAGGCAGGGGTGACAGGGTGAGGTAGAGAGGCAGAGGATGACAGGTTGAGGTAGAGAGGCAGAGGGTGACAGGTTGAGGTAGAGAGTCAGAGGGTGAACGGATGATTTTAGAGGCAGAGGGTGACAGGTTGAGGTAGAGAGGCAGTGGGTGGACAGGTTGAGCTAGAGAGGCAGAGGGTGACAGGTTGAGATAGAGAGGCAGAGGGTGACAGGTTGAGGTAGAGAGGCAGAGGCAGAGGGTGACAGGTTGAAGTAGAGAGGCAGAGTGTGACAGGTTGAGGTAGAGAGGCAGAGGGTGGACTGGTTTAGGTAGAGAGGCAGAGGATGACAGGTTGAGGTAGAGAGGCAGAGGGTGACAGGTTGAGGTAGAGAGTCAAAGGGTAACAGGTTGAGGTAGAGAGGCAGAGGGTGAAAAGTTTGAGATAGAGAGGCAGAGGGTGGACAGGTTGAGGTAGAGAGGTAGAGGGTGACAGGTTGAGGTAGAGAGGCAGAGGGTGGACTGGTTTAGGTAGAGAGAAAAGGGGTGACAGGTTGAGGTAGAGAGGCAAAAGGTGACAGGTTGAGGTATAGAGTCAGAGGGAGAACTGATGAGGTTGAGAGGCAGAGGATGAAAGGTTGAGGTAGAGAGGTATTGGGTGGACAGGTTGAGCTAGAGAGGCAGAGGGTGACAGATTGAGCTAGAGAGGCAGAGGTTGACAGGTTGAGGTAGAGAGGCAGAGGGTGACAGGTTGAGGTAGAGAGGCAGAGGGTAACAGGTTGAGGTAGAGAGGCAGAGGGTGACAGGTTGATATAGACAGGCAGAGGGTGACAGGTTGAAGTAGAGAGGAAAAGGGTTACAGGTTGAAGTAGAGGTAGAGAGGCTGAGGGTGGACAAGTTGAGGTAGATAGTCAGAGGGTGACAGGTTGAGGTAGAGAGGAAGAGGGTGACAGGTTGAGGTAGAGAGGCAGAAGGGTGGACAGGTTGACGTACAGAGGCAGGGGTGACAGGGTGAGGTAGAGAGGCAGAGGATGACAGGTTGAGGTAGAGAGGCAGAGGGTGACAGGTTGAGGTAGAGAGTCAGAGGGTGAACGGATGATTTTAGAGGCAGAGGGTGACAGGTTGAGGTAGAGAGGCAGTGGGTGGACAGGTTGAGCTAGAGAGGCAGAGGGTGACAGGTTGAGATAGAGAGGCAGAGGGTGACAGGTTGAGGTAGAGAGGCAGAGGCAGAGGGTGACAGGTTGAGGTAGAGAGGCAGAGTGTGACAGGTTGAGGTAGAGAGGCAGAGGGTGGACTGGTTGAGGTAGAGAGGCAGAGGATGACAGGTTGAGGTAGAGAGGCAGAGGGTGACAGGTTGAGGTAGAGAGTCAAAGGGTAACAGGTTGAGGTAGAGAGGCAGAGGGTGAAAAGTTTGAGATAGAGAGGCAGAGGGTGGACAGGTTGAGGTAGAGAGGTAGAGGGTGACAGGTTGAGGTAGAGAGGCAGAGGGTGGACTGGTTTAGGTAGAGAGAAAAGGGGTGACAGGTTGAGGTAGAGAGGCAAAAGGTGACAGGTTGAGGTATAGAGTCAGAGGGAGAACTGATGAGGTTGAGAGGCAGAGGATGAAAGGTTGAGGTAGAGAGGTAGTGGGTGGACAGGTTGAGCTAGAGAGGCAGAGGGTGACAGATTGAGCTAGAGAGGCAGAGGTTGACAGGTTGAGGTAGAGAGGCAGAGGGTGACAGGTTGAGGTAGAGAGGCAGAGGGTAACAGGTTGAGGTAGAGAGGCAGAGGGTGACAGGTTGATATAGACAGGCAGAGGGTGACAGGTTGAAGTAGAGAGGAAAAGGGTTACAGGTTGAAGTAGAGGTAGAGAGGCTGAGGGTGGACAAGTTGAGGTAGATAGTCAGAGGGTGACAGGTTGAGGTAGAGAGGAAGAGGGTGACAGGTTGAGGTAGAGAGGCAGAAGGGTGGACAGGTTGACGTACAGAGGCAGGGGTGACAGGGTGAGGTAGAGAGGCAGAGGATGACAGGTTGAGGTAGAGAGGCAGAGGGTGACAGGTTGAGGTAGAGAGTCAGAGGGTGAACGGATGATTTTAGAGGCAGAGGGTGACAGGTTGAGGTAGAGAGGCAGTGGGTGGACAGGTTGAGCTAGAGAGGCAGAGGGTGACAGGTTGAGATAGAGAGGCAGAGGGTGACAGGTTGAGGTAGAGAGGCAGAGGCAGAGGGTGACAGGTTGAGGTAGAGAGGCAGAGTGTGACAGGTTGAGGTAGAGAGGCAGAGGGTGGACTGGTTGAGGTAGAGAGGCAGAGGATGACAGGTTGAGGTAGAGAGGCAGAGGGTGACAGGTTGAGGTAGAGAGTCAAAGGGTGACAGGTTGAGGTAGAGAGGCAGAGGGTGAAAAGTTTGAGATAGAGAGGCAGAGGGTGGACAGGTTGAGGTAGAGAGGTAGAGGGTGACAGGTTGAGGTAGAGAGGCAGAGGGTGGACTGGTTGAGGTAGAGAGAAAAGGGGTGACAGGTTGAGGTAGAGAGGCAAAAGGTGACAGGTTGAGGTATAGAGTCAGAGGGAGAACTGATGAGGTTGAGAGGCAGAGGATGAAAGGTTGAGGTAGAGAGGTAGTGGGTGGACAGATTGAGCTAGAGAGACAGAGGGTGACAGATTGAGCTAGAGAGGCAGAGGGTGACAGGTTGAGGTAGAGAGGCAGAGGGTGACAGGTTGAGGTAGAGAGGCAGAGGGTAACAGGTTGAGGTAGAGAGGCAGAGGGTGACAGGTTGATATAGACAGGCAGAGGGTGACAGGTTGAAGTAGAGAGGAAAAGGGTTACAGGTTGAAGTAGAGGTAGAGAGGCTGAGGGTGGACAAGTTGAGGTAGATAAACAGAGGGTGACAGGTTGAGGTAGAGAGGCAGAGGGTGACAGGTTGAGGTAGATAGGCAGAAGGGTGGACAGGTTGACGTAGAGAGGCAGGGGTGACAGGGTGAGGTAGAGAGGCAGAGGATGACAGGTTGAGGTAGAGAGGCAGACGGTGACAGGTTGAGGTAGAGAGTCAGAGCGTGAACGGATGAGGTTGAGATGCAGAGGCTGACAGGTTGAGGTAGAGAGGCAGTGGGTGGACAGGTTGAGCTAGAGAGGCAGAGGGTGACAGGTTGAGATAGAGAGGCAGAGGGTGACAGGTTGAGGTAGAGAGGCAGAGGGTGACAGGTTGAGGTAGAGAGGCAGAGGGTGACAGGTTGAGGTAGAGAGGCAGAGGGTGGACTGGTTGAGGTAGAGAGGCAGAGTAAGACAGGTTGAGGTAGAGAGGCAGAGTGTGAGAGGTTGAGGTAGAGAGTCAGAGGGTGAACGGATGAGGTTGAGAGGCAGAGGATGAAAGGTTGAGGTAGAGAGGCAGTGGGTGGACAGGTTGAGCTAGAGAGGCAGAGGGTGACAGGTTGAGATAGAGAGGCATAGGCTGACAGGTTGAGGTAGAGAGGCAGAGGGTGACAGGTTGTGGTAGAGAGGCAGAGGGTGACAGGTTGAGGTAGAGAGAAAGAGGGTGGACAGGTTGAGGTAGAGAGGCAGAGGGTGGACAGGTTGAGGTAGAGAGTCAGAGGGTGACAGGTTTAGGTAGAGAGGCAGAGGGTGACAGGTTGAGGTTGAGAGGCAGAAGGGTGGACAGGTTGAGGTAGATAGGCAGGGGTGACAGGGTGAGGTAGAGAGGCAGAGGTTGACAGGTTGAGGTAGAGAGGCAGAGGGTGGCAGGATGAGGTAGAGAGGTAGAGGGTGACAGGTTGAGGTAGAGAGGCAGAGGGTGGACTGGTTGAGGTAGACAGAAAAGGGGTGACACGTTGAGGTAGAGAGGCAGAAGGTGACAGATTGAGGTAGAGAGTCAGAGGTTGAACTGATGAGGTTGAGAGGCAGTGGGTGGACAGGTTGAGCTAGAGAGGCAGAGGGTGACAGGTTGAGATAGAGAGGCAGAGGGTGACAGGTTGAGGTAGAGAGGCAGAGGCAGAGGGTGACAGGTTGAGGTAGAGAGGCAGAGTGTGACAGGTTGAGGTAGAGAGGCAGAGGGTGGACTGGTTGAGGTAGAGAGGCAGAGGATGACAGGTTGAGGTAGAGAGGCAGAGGGTGACAGGTTGAGGTAGAGAGTCAAAGGGTGACAGGTTGAGGTAGAGAGGCAGAGGGTGAAAAGTTTGAGATAGAGAGGCAGAGGGTGGACAGGTTGAGGTAGAGAGGTAGAGGGTGACAGGTTGAGGTAGAGAGGCAGAGGGTGGACTGGTTGAGGTAGAGAGAAAAGGGGTGACAGGTTGAGGTAGAGAGGCAAAAGGTGACAGGTTGAGGTATAGAGTCAGAGGGAGAACTGATGAGGTTGAGAGGCAGAGGATGAAAGGTTGAGGTAGAGAGGTAGTGGGTGGACAGGTTGAGCTAGAGAGGCAGAGGGTGACAGATTGAGCTAGAGAGGCAGAGGGTGACAGGTTGAGGTAGAGAGGCAGAGGGTGACAGGTTGAGGTAGAGAGGCAGAGGGTAACAGGTTGAGGTAGAGAGTCAGAGCGTGAACGGATGAGGTAGAGAGGCAGAGGGTGACAGGTTGTGGTAGAGAGGCAGAGGGTGACAGGTTGAGGTAGAGAGAAAGAGGGTGGACAGGTTGAGGTAGAGAGGCAGAGGGTGGACAGGTTGAGGTAGAGAGTCAGAGGGTGACAGGTTTAGGTAGAGAGGCAGAGGGTGACAGGTTGAGGTTGAGAGGCAGAAGGGTGGACAGGTTGAGGTAGAGAGGCAGGGGTGACAGGGTGAGGTAGAGAGGCAGAGGTTGACAGGTTGAGGTAGAGAGGCAGAGGGTGGCAGGATGAGGTAGAGAGGTAGAGGGTGACAGGTTGAGGTAGAGAGGCAGAGGGTGGACTGGTTGAGGTAGACAGAAAAAGGGTGACACGTTGAGGTAGAGAGGCAGAAGGTGACAGATTGAGGTAGAGAGTCAGAGGTTGAACTGATGAGGTTGAGAGGCAGTGGGTGGACAGGTTGAGCTAGAGAGGCAGAGGGTGACAGGTTGAGATAGAGAGGCAGAGGGTGACAGGTTGAGGTAGAGAGGCAGAGGGTGACAGGTTGAGGTAGAGAGGCTGAGGGTGGACAAGTTGAGGTAGATAGTCAGAGGGTGACAGGTTGAGGTAGAGAGGAAGAGGGTGACAGGTTGAGGTAGAGAGGCAGAAGGGTGGACAGGTTGACGTACAGAGGCAGGGGTGACAGGGTGAGGTAGAGAGGCAGAGGATGACAGGTTGAGGTAGAGAGGCAGAGGGTGACAGGTTGAGGTAGAGAGGCAGAGGGTGGCAGGATGAGGTAGAGAGGTAGAGGGTGACAGGTTGAGGTAGAGAGGCAGTGGGTGGACTGGTTGAGGTAGAGAGAAAAAGGGTGACAGGTTGAGGTAGAGAGGCAGAAGGTGACAGATTGAGGTAGAGAGTCAGAGGTTGAACTGATGAGGTTGAGAGGCAGTGGGTGGACAGGTTGAGCTAGAGAGGCAGAGGGTGACAGGTTGAGATAGAGAGGCAGAGGGTGACAGGTTGAGGTAGAGAGGCAGAGGGTGACAGGTTGAGGTAGAGAGGCAGAGGGTGACAGGTTGATGTAGACAGGCAGAGGGTGACAGGTTGAAGTAGAGAGAAAAAGGGTTACAGGTTGAGGTAGAGGTAGAGAGGCTGAGGGTGGACAAGTTGAGGTAGATAGTCAGAGGGTGACAGGTTGAGGTAGAGAGGAAGAGGGTGACAGGTTGAGGTAGAGAGGCAGAAGGGTGGACAGGTTGACGTACAGAGGCAGGGGTGACAGGGTGAGGTAGAGAGGCAGAGGATGACAGGTTGAGGTAGAGAGGCAGAGGGTGACAGGTTGAGGTAGAGAGTCAGAG
The DNA here is from genome assembly GCF_964263955.1 of Coregonus lavaretus. Classification (NCBI taxonomy): domain Eukaryota; kingdom Metazoa; phylum Chordata; class Actinopteri; order Salmoniformes; family Salmonidae; genus Coregonus; species Coregonus lavaretus. The sequence continues at coordinate 8,016,949 of NC_139990.1, read as the reverse complement.
GGTGAACGGATGATTTTAGAGGCAGAGGGTGACAGGTTGAGGTAGAGAGGCAGTGGGTGGACAGGTTGAGCTAGAGAGGCAGAGGGTGACGGGTTGAGATAGAGAGGAAGAGGGTGACAGGTTGAGGTAGAGAGGCAGAGGCAGAGGGTGACAGGTTGAGGTAGAGAGGCAGAGTGTGACAGGTTGAGGTAGAGAGGCAGAGGGTGGACTGGTTGAGGTAGAGAGGCAGAGGATGACAGGTTGAGGTAGAGAGGCAGAGGGTGACAGGTTGAGGTAGAGAGTCAAAGGGTGACAGGTTGAGGTAGAGAGGCAGAGGGTGAAAAGTTTGAGATAGAGAGGCAGAGGGTGGACAGGTTGAGGTAGAGAGGTAGAGGGTGACAGGTTGAGGTAGAGAGGCAGAGGGTGGACTGGTTGAGGTAGAGAGAAAAGGGGTGACAGGTTGAGGTAGAGAGGCAAAAGGTGACAGGTTGAGGTATAGAGTCAGAGGGAGAACTGATGAGGTTGAGAGGCAGAGGATGAAAGGTTGAGGTAGAGAGGTAGTGGGTGGACAGGTTGAGCTAGAGAGGCAGAGGGTGACAGATTGAGATAGAGAGGCAGAGGGTGACAGGTTGAGGTAGAGAGGCAGAGGGTGACAGGTTGAGGTAGAGAGGCAGAGGGTAACAGGTTGAGGTAGAGAGGCAGAGGGTGACAGGTTGATATAGACAGGCAGAGGGTGACAGGTTGAAATAGAGAGGAAAAGGGTTACAGGTTGAAGTAGAGGTAGAGAGGCTGAGGGTGGACAAGTTGAGGTAGATAAACAGAGGGTGACAGGTTGAGGTAGAGAGGCAGAGGGTGACAGGTTGAGGTAGATAGGCAGAAGGGTGGACAGGTTGACGTAGAGAGGCAGGGGTGACAGGGTGAGGTAGAGAGGCAGAGGATGACAGGTTGAGGTAGAGAGGCAGACGGTGACAGGTTGAGGTAGAGAGCCAGAGCGTGAACGGATGAGGTTGAGAGGCAGAGGGTGACAGGTTAAGGTAGAGAGGCAGTGGGTGGACAGGTTGAGCTAGAGAGGCAGAGGGTGACAGGTTGAGATAGAGAGGCAGAGGGTGACAGGTTGAGGTAGAGAGGCAGAGGGTGACAGGTTGAGGTAGAGAGGCAGAGGGTGACAGGTTGAGGTAGAGAGGCAGAGGGTGGACTGGTTGAGGTAGATAGGCAGATGATGACAGGTTGAGGTAGAGAGGCAGAGGGTGAGAGGTTGAGGTAGAGAGTCAGAGGGTGAACGGATGAGGTTGAGAGGCAGAGGATGAAAGGTTGAGGTAGAGAGGCAGTGGGTGGACAGGTTGAGCTAGAGAGGCAGAGGGTGACAGGTTGAGGTAGAGAGGCAGAGGGTGACAGGTTGTGGTAGAGAGGCAGAGGGTGACAGGTTGAGGTAGAGAGAAAGAGGGTGGACAGGTTGAGGTAGAGAGGCAGAGGGTGGACATGTTGAGGTAGAGAGTCAGAGGGTGACAGGTTGAGGTAGAGAGGCAGAGGGTGACAGGTTGAGGTAGAGAGGCAGAAGGGTGGACAGGTTGAGGTAGAGAGGCAGGGGTGACAGGGTGAGGTAGAGAGGCAGAGGGTGGACAGGTTGAGGCAGAGAAGCAGAGGGTGACAAGTTGAGGTGAAGAGGCAGAGGGTGACAGGTTGTAGTAGAGAAACAGAGGGTGACAGGTTGATGTAGACAGGCAGAGGGTGACAGGTTGAAGTAGAGAGGAAAAGGGTTACAGGTTGAGGTAGAGGTAGAGAGGCTGAGGGTGGACAAGTTGAGGTAGATAGTCAGAGGGTGACAGATTGAGGTAGAGAGGCAGAGGGTGACAGGTTGAGGTAGAGAGGCAGAAGGGTGGACAGGTTGAGGTAGAGAGGCAGGGGTGACAGGGTGAGGTAGAGAGGCAGAGGGTGGACAGGTTGAGGCAAAGAGGCAGAGGGTGACAAGTTGAGGTGAAGAGGCAGAGGGTGACAGGTTGTAGTAGAGAAACAGAGGGTGACAGGTTGATGTAGAGAGGCAGAGGGTGGCAGGATGAGGTAGAGAGGCAGAGGTTGGAAAGGTTGAGGAAGAGAGGCAGAGGGTGACAGGTTAAGGTAGATAGGCAGAGGGTGACAGGTTGAGGTAGAGAGGCAGACGGTGACAGTTTGAGGTAGAGAGGCAGAGGGTGGACAGGTTGAGGTGGAGAGGTAGAGGGTGACAGGGTGAGGTAGAGAGGCAGAGGTTGACAGGTTGAGGTAGAGAGGCAGAGGGTGAGAGGTTGAGGTAGAGAGGCAGAGGGTGGACAGGTTGAGGTAGAGAGGCACAGGGTGGATAGGTTGAAGTAGAGAGGCAGAGGGTGACAGGTTGAGGTAGAGAAGCTGAGGGTGAAAGGTTGAGGTAGAGAGGCAGAGGGTGACAGGTTGAGGTAGAGAGGCAGAGGGTGGACAGGTTGAGGTAGAGAGGCAGAGTATGGACAGGATGAGGTAGAGAAGCAGAGGGTGCCAGGTTGAGGTAGAGAGGCAGAGGGTAGACAGGTTGAGGTATAGAGGCAGAGGGTGGACAGGTTGAGGTAGAGAGGCAGAGGGTGACAGGTTGAGGTAGAGAGGCAGAGGTTGACAGGTTGAGGTAGAGAGGCAGAGGGTGGCAGGATGAGGTAGAGAGGCAGAGGGTGAACGGATGAGGTAGAGAGGCAGAGGGTGACAGGTTGAGGTAGAGATGCAGAGGGTGACAGGTTGAAGTAGAGAGGCAGAGAATTACAGGTTGAGGTAGAGAGGCTGAGGTTGGACAGGTTGAGGTAGATAGGCAGAGCATGACAGGTTGAGGTAGAGAGGCAGGGGGTGACAGATTGAGGTAGAGAGGCAGAGGGTGGACAGGTTGAGGTGGAGAGGCAGAGGGTGACAGGTTGAGGTAGGGAGGCAGGGGGTGACAGGTTTAGATAGAGAGGTAGAGGGTGACATGTTGAGGTAGAGAGGAAGAGGTTGGAGAGGTTGAGGTATAGAGGCAGAGGGTGACAGGTTGATGTAGAGGGGCAGAAGGTGGAAAGGTTGAGGTAGAGAGGCAGAGGGTGACAGGTTGAGGTAGTGATGCAGAGGGTGGACATTTTGAAGTAGAGAGGCAGAAGGTGACAAGTTGAGGTAGAGAGGCAGAGGGTGACAGGTTGAGGTAGAGAGGCAGAGGGTGGTCAGGATGAGGTTGAGAGGCAGAGGGTTACAGGTTGAGGTAGAGAGGCAGAGGGTGGACAGGTTGAGGTAGAGAGGCAGAGTGTGGACAGGTTGAGGTAGAGAGTCAGAAGGTGACAGGTTGAGGTAGAGAGGCAGAGGGTGGACAGGTTGAGGTAGAGAGGCAGAGGGTGGACACATTGAGGTAGAGAGGCAGAGGGTGACAGGTTGAGGTAGAGAGGCAGAGGTTGGATAGGTTGAGGTAGAGAGGCAGAGGTTGGATAGGTTGAGGTAGAGAGGCAGAGGGTGGACAGGTTGAGGTAGAGAGGCAGAGGGTGACAGGTTGAGGTAGAGAGGCAGAGGTTAGACAGTTTGATGTAGAGAAGCAGAGGGTGGACAGGTTTAGGTAGAGAGTCAGAGGGTGGACATGTTGAGGTAGAGAGGCAGAGGATGACAGGTTGAGGTAGAGAGGCAGAGGGTGGACAGGTTGAGGTAGAGAGGCAGAGGGTGGACAGTTTGAGGTAGAGAGGCAGAAGGTGACAAGTTAAGGTAGAGAGGCAGAGGGTGGAGAGGTTGAGGTAGAGAGGCAGAGGGTGGTCAGGATGAGGTAGAGAGGCAGAGGGTTACAGGTTGAGGTAGAGAGGCAGAGGGTGGACAGGTTGAGGTAGAGAGGCAGAGTGTGGACAGGGTGAGGTAGAGAGGCAGAGGGCTGACAGGTTGAGGTGGCGAGGCAGAGGGTGGCAGGTTGAGGTAGTGATGCAGAGGGTGGACAGTGTGAGGTAGAGAGGCAGAAGGTGACAAGTTGAGGTAGAGAGGCAGAGGATGGAGAGGTTGAGGTAGAGAGGCAGAGGGTGGTCAGGATGAGGTAGAGAGGCAGAGGGTTACAGGTTGAGGTAGAGAGGCAGAGGGTGGACACGTTGAGGTAGAGAGGCAGAGTGTGGACAGGTTGAGGTAGAGAGTCAGAAGGTGACAGGTTGAGGTAGAGAGGCAGAGGGTGGACAGGTTGAGGTAGAGAGGCAGAGGGTGGACACATTGAGGTAGAGAGGCAGAGGGTGACAGGTTGAGGTAGAGAGGCAGAGGTTGGATAGGTTGAGGTAGAGAGGCAGAGGTTGGATAGGTTGAGGTAGAGAGGCAGAGGGTGACAGGTTGAGGTAGAGAGGCAGAAGGTGGACAGGTTCAGGTAGAGCGGCAGAGGGTGGACAGGTTGAGGTAGAGAGGCAGAGGGTGACAGGTTGAGGTAGAGATGCAGAGGTTAGACAGTTTGAGGTAGAGAAGCAGAGGGTGGACAGGTTTAGGTAGAGAGTCAGAGGGTGGACAGGTTGAGGTAGAGAGGCAGAGGATGACAGGTTGAGGTAGAGAGGCAGAGGGTGGACAGGTTGAGGTAGAGAGGCAGAGGGCTGACAGGTTGAGGTAGAGAGGCAGAGGTTGGATATGTTGAGGTAGAGAGGCAGAGGTTGGATAGGTTGAGGTAGAGAGGCAGAGGGTGACAGGTTGAGGTAGAGAGGCAGAAGGTGGACAGGTTCAGGTAGAGCGGCAGAGGGTGGACAGGTTGAGGTAGAGAGGCAGAGGGTGACAGGTTGAGGTAGATAGTCAGAGGGTGGACAGGTTGAGGTAGATAGGCAGAGGATGACAGGTTGAGGTAGAGAGGCAGAGGGTGGACAGGTTTAGCTAGATAGTCAGAGGGTGGACAGGTTGAGGTAGAGAGGCAGAGGATGACAGGTTGAGGTAGAGAGGCAGAGGGTGGACAGGTTGAGGTAGAGAGGCAGAATTGGAGGGAAGGTGAGATGGGCAAATGAAGGTTCCACGTTGGGTAGAGGAGAGAGAGGGCGGGGTGGAAGGTTATGGGCAGGGTGAGAGGGAACAACAAGGATTCCAAGTGGGGTAGATAGGAGGGAGGGGGGGGGGGGGCTCCAAGTAGGTTAGATGAAAGAGAGGGCGGGCCAGAGAGGGGGTTAACCAGAGGGGTGCAGGGGAGATGGATGAAAGTTCCAAGTGGGGTAGAGGAGGAGAGGTCTCGTCTCGTCACTCAGCCGTGTCTCAGTGACACCTGAACTTCCGCTGACCGGGGCTGACCGGGTCGTGACTGGGAGGGGGGGTGGGTGAACTTCGACCCTAGACCACTCATCACCACCTCCATATGCCCCCTGCTCCCCTCTTCCTCCGGTCGCTCTCTCTCGCTCTCTTTCTCGCTCTCTCTCTCTTTCTCTCTCTCTTTCTCTACATCAGCCATTCCTGACAGGCTGATCAGATTCAATTTCAGCCTCAAAGGCTGATAAGTCAGGCTGTTTCATAGGTAAAGCTACTTGCAGGCAGATTAGTTGTCAGTGCTTTATAGGCTGATGTATATAATCCAGAGTGGGTGTGCTCTATTCCTGGCAGGATGATCAGATTCGATAGCAACCTAAATCAGGATTCTGCCTTGTAGGCTGTTTCATATGTAAGGCTCCTTGCAGACAGCCTACAGGAATTATCCTGACTTGTCAGCCTCTGAGGCTGAAATTGAATCTGATCAGCCCGTCAGGAATGGAGCTCACCCGCTCTGTAAATGTAAATATGATCCAGAAAACAATGTGTCCCTTACAGTTATACACATGTCAGTTATGCAAGCTAACAACCAGCACAGATACACTATATATACAATGTATGTGGACACCCCTTCAAATGAGTGTATTTGGCTATTTCAGCCACACCCGTTGCTGACAGGTGTATAAAATCGAGCACACATCCATGCAATCTCCATAAACAAACATTGGCAGTAGAATGGCCTTACTGAAGAGCTCAGTTTCTTTCAAAGTGGCACCGGCAAAGGATGACACCTTCCAACAAGTCAGCTCGTCAAATTTCTGCCCTGCTAGAGCTGCCCCGGTCAACTGTAAGTGCTGTTATTGTGAAGTGGAAATGTCTAGGAGCAACAACGGCTCAGCCGCAAAGTGGTGGGCCACACAAGCTCACAGAACGCGACCGCTGAGTGCTGAAGCTCCTAGTGCGTAAAAATCGTCTGTCCTCGGTTGCAACACTCACTACAGAGTTCCAAACTGCCTCTGGAAGCAACGTCAGCACAAGAACTGTTCGTCAGGAGATTCATGAAATGGGTTTCCATGGCGGAGCAGCCGCACACAAGCCTAAGATCACCATGTGCAATGCCAAGCGTCGGCTGGAGTGATGTAAAACTCGCCACTATTGGACTCTGGAGAGGTGGAAACGCGTTCTCTGGAGAGAAAATCACACTTCACCATCTGGCAGTCCAACGGACAAATCTGGGTTTAGCGGATACCAGGAGAACGCTACCTGCCCAAATGCATAGTGCCAACTATAAAGTTTGGTGGAGGAGGAATAATGGTCTGGGGCTGTTTTTCATGGTTCGGGCTCCTTAGTTCCAGTGAAGGGAAATCTTAACACTACAGCACACAATGACATTCTAGAAGATTCTGTGCTTAGGTTTGGCAAAAGTTTGGGGAAGGCCCTTTCCTGTTTCAGCATGACAATGCCCCAGTGAACAAAGCGAGGTCCATACAAAAATGGTTTGTCGAGATCGGTGTGGAAGAACTTGACTGGCCTGCACAGAGCCCTGACCTCAACCCCATCGAAAACCTTTGGGATGAATTGGAACGCCAAATGCGAGCCAGGCCTAATCTCTCAACATCAGTGCCCGACCTCACAAATGCTCATGTGGCTCAATAGAAGCAATAGACTACACAGGCAATACTCATGTTAGACCGACAGAAACAGATCATTTATTGAAACTAAGCTTATTCCTACTTCTCCCTTTTCATACACACACAAGCCTAACACACTGACCTCTGCATGTCAAATTCACTGCCTCTGTCTTTCCCTGTCGCTTATCTTTGTGTAGACAGCACACAACCACACATGCACACACCGACTCACCCACCCACACCCACACACACACACCCACACACACACATTCACCCACACCCAGCCCCTGTCCCTATTCGCCCCGACATGCTAACCCCAGTGGCTAACTGCCACTTCAGTATAGGCTGGAATCTGGCTGACTGTCGGAATAATCAAATCAAATCAAATCAAATTTTATTTGTCACATACACGTGTTCAGCAGATGTTATAGCGGGTGTAGCGAAATGCTTGTGCTTCTAGCTCTGACAGTGCAGTAATATCTAACAATTTCACAACATATACCCAATACACACAAAAAAGTAAGGAATGGGATTTAAGAATACATACAGTGAGGGAAAAAAGTATTTGATCCCCTGCTGATTTTGTACGTTTGCCCACTGACAAAGAAATGATCAGTCTATAATTTTAATGGTAGGTTTATTTGAACAGTGAGAGACAGAATAACAACAAAAAAATCCAGAAAAACGCATGTCAAAAATGTTATAAATTGATTTGCATTTTAATGAGAGAAATAAGTATTTGACCCCCTATTAATCAGAAAGATTTCTGGCTCCCAGTTGTATTTTATACAGGTAACGAGCTGAGATTAGGAGCACACTCTTAAAGGGAGTGCTCCTAATCTCAGCTTGTTACCTGTATAAAAGACACCTGTCCACAGAAGCAATCAATCAATCAGATTACAAACTCTCCACCATGGCCAAGACCAAAGAGCTCTCCAAGGATGACAGGGACAAGATTGTAGACCTACACAAGGCTGGAATGGGCTACAAGACCATCGCCAAGCAGCTTGGTGAGAAGGTGACAACAGTTGGTGCGATTATTCGCAAATGGAAGAAACACAAAATTACTGTCAATCTCCCTCAGCCTGGGGCTCCATGCAAGATCTCACCTCATGGAGTTGCAATGATCATGAGAACGGTGAGGAATCAGCCCAGAACTACACGGGAGGATCTTGTCAATGATCTCAAGGCAGCTGGGACCATAGTCACCAAGAAAACAATTGGTAACACACTGCGCCATGAAGGACTGAAATCCTGCAGCGCCCGCAAGGTCCCCCTGCTCAAGAAAGCACATATACAGGCCTGTCTGAAGTTTGCCAATGAACATCTGAATGATTCAGAGGAGAACTGGGTGAAAGTGTTGTGGTCAGATGAGACCAAAATCGAGCTCTTTGGCATCAACTCAACTCGCCGTGTTTGGAGGAGGAGGAATGCTGCCTATGACCCCAAGAACACCATCCCCACCATCAAACATGGAGGTGGAAACATTATGCTTTGGGGGTGTTTTTCTGCTAAGGGGACAGGACAACTTCACCGCATCAAAGGGACGATGGACGGGGCCATGTACCGTCAAATCTTGGGTGAGAACCTCCTTCCCTCAGCCAGGGCATTGAAAATGGGTCGTGGATGGGTATTCCAGCATGACAATGACCCAAAACACAAGGCAACAAAGGAGTGGCTCAAGAAGAAGCACATTAAGGTCCTGGAGTGGCCTAGCCAGTCTCCAGACCTTAATCCCATAGAAAATCTGTGGAGGGAGCTGAAGGTTCGAGTTGCCAATCGTCAGCCTCGAAACCTTAATGACTTGGAGAAGATCTGCAAAGAGGAGTGGGACAAAATCCCTCCTGAGATGTGTGCAAACCTGGTGGCCAACTACAAGAAACGTCTAACCTCTGTGATTGCCAACAAGGGTTTTGCCACCAAGTACTAAGTCATGTTTTGCAGAGGGGTCAAATACTTATTTCCCTCATTAAAATGCAAATCAATTTATAACATTTTTGACATGCATTTTTCTGGATGTTTTTGTTGTTATTCTGTCTCTCACTGTTCAAATAAACCTACCATTCAAATTATAGACTGACCATGTCTTTGTCAGTGGGCAAACGTATAAAATCAGCAGGGGATCAAATACTTTTTTCCCTCACTGTATATGGACAAGCAATGACAGAGCGGCATGGTCTAAGATACAGAATAATATTATAGAATAGAATGCAGTATATACATATGAGATAAGTAGTGCAAGATATGTAAACATTATTAAAGAGACTAGTGTTCCATTTCTTAAAGTGGCCAGTGATTGCAATAGGCAGCAGCAGCCTCTAATGTGCTAGAGATGGCTCTTTAACAGTGTGATGGCCTTGAGATAGAAGCTGTTTTTAATTCTCTCTGTCCCAACTTTGATGCACCTGTACTGACCTCGCCTTCTGGATGATAGCGGGGTGAACAGGCAGTGGCTCGGGTGGTTGATGTCCTTGATGATCTTTTTGGCCTTCCTGTGACATCGGGTGCTGTATGTGTCTTGGAGGGCGGGTAGTTTGCCCCCGGTAATGCGTTCGGCAGATCGCACCACCCTCTGGAGAGCCCTGCGGTTGTGGGCGGTGCAGTTGCCGTACCAGGCGGTGATACAGCCCGACAGGATGCTCTAAATTGTGCATCTGTAAAAGTTTGTGAGGGCTTTAGGTGATAAGCCAAATTTCTTCAGCCTCCTGAGGTTGAAGAGGCTCTGTTGCTCCTTCTTCACCACACTGTCTGAGTGGGTGGACTATTTTCAGTTTGTCAGTGATGTGTACGCCAAGGAACTTGAGTCTTTCCACCTTCTCCACTGCGGTCCCGTCGATGTGGATAGGGGGGTGCTACTGTTTCCTGAAGTCCACAATCATCTCCTTTGTTTTGTTGATGTTGAGTGAGAGGTTATTTTCCTGGTACCAACTCCCAGAGCCCTCACCTCCTCCCTGTAGGCGGTCTCGTCATTGTTGGTAATCAAGCCTACTATTGTTGTGTCGTCTGCAAACTTTATGATTGAGTTGGAGGCGTGCTTGGCCACGTAGTCATGGGTGAACAGGGAGTACAGGAGGGGGCTGAGCACGCACCCTTGTGGGGCCCCAGTGTTGAGGATCAGCGAAGTGGAGATGTTGTTTCCTACCTTCACCACCTGGGGGCGGCCCATCAGGAAGTCCAGGACCTAGTGGCACAGGGTGGGGTTCAGACCCAGGGCCTCGAGCTTAATGATGAGTTTGGAGGGTACTATGGTATTGAATGCTGAGCAATAGTCAATGAACAGCATTCTTACATAGGTATTCCTCTTGTCCAGATGGGATAGAACAGTGTGCAGTGTGATGGCAATTGCATCGTCTGTGGATCTATTGGGGCGGTAAGCAAATTGAAGTGGGTCTAGGGTGACATGTAAGGTAGAGGTGATATGATCCTTGACTAGTCTCTCAAAGCACTTCATGATGACAGAGGTGAGTGCTACAGGGCGATAGTCATTTAGTTCAGTTACCTTTGCTTTCTTGGGTACAGGAACAATGGTGGCCCTCTTGAAGCATGTGGGAACAGCAGACTGGGAAAGGGAGAGATTGAATATGTCCATGAACACACCAGCCAGCTGGTCTGCGCATGCTCTGAGGACGCGGCTAGGGATGCCGTCTGGGCCGGCAGCCTTGCGGGGGTTAACATGCTTAAATGTCTTATTCACGTCGGCCATGGAGAAGGAGAGGCCACAGTCCTTGTTAGTGGGCCTCGTCAGTGGCACTATGTTATCCTCAAAGCGGGCGAAGAAGGTGTTTAGCTTGTCTGGAAGCGAGACGTCAGTGTCGGCGACGTGGCTGGTTTTCTTTTTGTAGTCCGTGATTGTCTGTAAACCCTGCCACATATGTCTTGTGTCTGAGCCGTTGAATTGCGACTCCACTTTGTCTCTATACTGATGTTTTGCCAGTTTAATTGCCTTGCGGAGTGAGTAGCTACACTGTTTGTATTCTGCCATATTCCCAGTCACCTTGCCATGGTTGAATGCGGTGGTTCGCGCTTTCAGATTTGTGCGAATGCTGCCGTCTATCCACGGTTTCTGGTTAGGGTAGGTTTTAATAGTCACAGTGGGCACAACATCACCTATACACTTGCTGATAAACTCAGTCACTGTTTCAGTGTATATGTCAAAATTATTTTCGGAAGCTACCCAGAACATATCCCAAAAAAAACAATACATAAAAAAAAAAAACACTGCAACATTTCCTAAGAGCTAGTCGCGAGGCCGCCATCTTCGTCGGCGCCAGGTTCACACACCTGTGGCGTTAACTTCCCGATTGAGATATCGCCTGCAGCGGGACTTAGCATGCACGTCAGAGGCGGGTGGGGCCGAGGAGCTAAATACCAGTACATAGATCGGAGAGGGGACTAAAGATCACATCATCATCCGGCAGGACACAGGTGAAACGGGGACAGCGGACTATCGGAGAGGGGTCCCGATGATCCCTGCCAGGACGAGATAGGGGCGAGCGCTGTCAATTGGACACACACGTTGGTACTTGTGTGTACACAGACACTCATAGACACTCACACACACACTGTCTGACATCAATGTTATAGACAAGTGCTGTCATTAGAATTGTCCCTTCGGGCCTTCGGACCGAGCCCTCACGGCTCACATGATAACGAGCGCTTGGTGGAGAGGAGAGAGGAAGATATGGAGGGAGGGCAGGCGGGAGAGAGGGAGGGAGAAAGGGATAAAGGAGGGGAGAGGGGAGGTGGAGGAGGTGGTTGACTGTCCAGTTGTCTGCAGGTGAGACGGTGGACTTGGAGAGGTCAACAGGCATCTGACACACACACACGCGCATACAAACAAATAGAGGACGCAGTACACACACTGAAATATATTTTCTTGCATTTCTTATCAGACTTACAGTATCACAATACAGTGGGGAAGACACACGGCTGACAACTAAATGACTTTTTGCCTGAAGGGACAGGGACATACCGGTTATCACTGCATATTTTATTTATCTCTGTCTCGCTCTGTCGATCAGAATCACACACTGAACCTCTGTAGGGCATATACAGTTGAAGTCGGAAGTTTACATACACCTTAGTCAAATACAATTAAACTCATTTTTTCACAATTCCTGACATTTAATCCTAGTGAAAATTCCCTGTCTTAGGTCAGTTAGGATCACCACTTTATTTTAAGAATGTGAAATGTCAGAATAATAGTAGAGATAATTATTTATTTAAGCTTTTATTTCTTTCATCACATTCCCAGTGGGTCAGAAGTTTACATACACTCAATTAGTATTTGGTAGCATTGCCTTTAAATTGTTTAACTTGGATCAAACTTTTCGGGTAGCTTTCCACAAGCTTCCCACAATGAGTTGGGTGAATTTTGGCCCAACAGTTCTATTTTTGTACTCTGTACATTCAGCTGCTAACCCAACTCTGAGAGCAACAGTAAACCATCAAAGCAGATGAGGGCTCGAGTGTGTGTCAGTTAACACCCAAATTGGTCCCTAATCCCTCACAGATTGTGTTGCAATCGCTGCTCTGTCAAAACGCACGTGAGTGCCATTCCTCATCAAATAAAAGGGAGTGACAGCTTGAACACTGAGCACTTCTCAGGAAACTGGAGAAAAGGCAGGTGAGTTCTAACGATCCGATGATCACTGCCATGTCCCCTAGGGGAGCTCAAACGCTCAAGGACCTCTTCTGACATGGAGACATTTAATCTGAGGTGGTGAAACCCTAGGTTGCCCTGGGGTGGAGAAACGTGTGTGTGTGTTAGAGCTGGGAAAATGTAATTATCGACACCGACCATACTGATCACTTACTGTATCGCAGGCATTTTGCTTATATCGTTCATTATGATAAGTAGCCTATACTAGAGGAATGTGAAGTTTGAAATGAAATAAGTTTGCTAATATGGGTGATTGTTGATGGGATAATTTACGTTTTACGTTTTAGTCATTTAGCAGACGCTCTTATCCAGAGCGACTTACAGTTAGTGATTGATGGCTACAACCATCAATCTAGTAGTAGTAGTTTAAAGGATCATTTAAAGAACTGTTGTGCACATTAATGTTATAAACTTACTGTTCTATTTATAATTATTACATCAATTCAAGCAATTTATCGCGACATGGATTTTATTCCATATCGCTCAGCACCAGTGTGTGTGTGTGTGTGTGTGTGTGTGTCTGTGTGTGTCTGTGTGTAGGAGCCACCTGTCTGTCTGGTGTCGGTACTCACATTAGTCACATAAAAACAAAGCATTCTGGGAGGCGCTGATGGGCGACACAAAGAGAGCATCCAGACTCCACTCAGTGCCAAACGATACCCGATTCCCCTGTGTGTGAGTGTGTGTGTGTGGTGTGTGTGTGTGTGTGTGTTTGTGTTTGTGTGTGTGTGTGTGTGTGTGTGTGTGTGTGTGTGTGTGTGTGTGTGTGTGTGTGTGTGTGTGTGTGTGTGTGTGTGTGTGTGTACTGGGGATGGGGGCGCTTCATTGGCTGCCAGAGTGGGGTCACGGTGAGGTTGAGACTAACGTGATGGATGGACCTCTCTGTCTCCACCCTGGGTTTCCTTCTCCTCCCTCTCTCTCTCTCTCTCTCTCTCTCTTCCTAAATCGTTTTCTCTACTGCGGCCTCCATCTCATGCTCTCTTTCTTTCTCACAATTCTCTCTGTTTATCTCTCCCAGTGTCTTTCAATCTTGCTCTCTTTCTTTCACTCTCTGCTTGCTCTCTTTCTTTCACTCTCGAGGGTTAGCATTTAATTGTGTTAACCCTCGCAAGGGTTAACACGCTTAAACGGCATCCCTAGCCACGTCCTCAGAGCATATGCAGACCAGCTGGCTGGAGTGTTTACGGACATATTCAATCTCTCCCCATCCCAGTCTTTTGTCCCCACTTGCTTCAAGATGTCCACCATTGTTTCTGTACCCAAGAAAGTGACGGTAACTGAACTAAATGACTATCGCCCCGTAGCACTCACTTCTGTCATCATGCAGTGCTTTGAAAAGGTTAGTTGAGGATCAACTACACCTTAACCGGCACCCTAGACCCACTACAATTTGCATATCGGTCCAACAGATTCATGGATGGCGCAATCGCCATCACACTGCACTCTGCCCTATCCCATCTGGACAAGAGGAATACATATGTAAGAATGCTGTTCATAGACTACAGGTCAGCCTTCAACACCATAGTGCCCTCCAAGCTCAATAGTAAGCTAGGGGCCCTGGGTCTGAACCCCGCCCTGTGCAACTGGGTCCTGGACTTCCTGACGGGCAGACCCCAGATGGTGAAGGTAGGCAACAACACCTAATCTACGCTGATCCTCAATACAGGGGCCCCACAAGGGTGCATGTTCAGCCCCCTCCTGTACTCCCTGTTCACCTATGACTGCGTGGCCACCTACATTTCCAACTTAATCATCAAGTTTGCAGATGACACAACAGTGGTAGGCCTGGTTACCAACAACGACCCAGACAGCCTTCAGGGAGGATGTGAGGGCCCTGGCGGAGTGGTGCCAGGAAAATAACCTCTCCCTCAACATCAACAAAATGAAGGAGCTGATCGTGGACTTCAGGAAACAGCAGAGGGAGCACACCCCCATCCACATCGACGAGGCCGTGGTAGAGAGGGTGAAAAGCTTTAAGTTCCTCGGCGTGCACATCACTGTAAACCTGAAATGGTCCATCCACACAGACAGTGTGGTAAAAAAGGCGCAACAGCGCCTCTTCATCCTCAGGAGGCTGAATAAATTTGTCTTGACCCCTAAAACCCTCACAAACTTCTACAGATGCACCATTGAGAGCATCGTGTCGGGCTGTATCACCGCCTGGTACAGCAACTGCATCATCCGCAACCGCACGGCTCTCCAGAGGGTGGTGCGGTCATCCCAACACTGCCTGCCCTCCAGGACATCTACACAGCAAAAATTGGAGTGTTGAAATTTCAGGGTTAAACATTTCCGAGTTGATTTTCACTCCCAGAGTGTAATTTTAAGACATTCTGATTTAAATGGTGTTCAGTGTTGGAGTTATTTGACAGAGTTGATCCGGAGAGATGTAATTAAGCTCCGCCCATGCATTTCACTTCTTCGGTTGGAGACAGAGGAGACAAGTCGGTGTGACCAGCGTACCACTGTATTTGGTGACCCATCAGATTCTATGACCTGCAGTGTTGGAAAAAGTACTCAGATCATTTACTTAAGTAAAAGTATATAAGTATTACCAGTTAATTGTACAAAAATTACTAAGTTAAAGCTAAAGTACAAAATTAGCAGAAAATCGGGCTGTGACTGATATATTAAACATTTAAGTGCATCATTAAATACTGATGAGTCAATGCATAAGCAGCATTTTAATATCTCAGTCACAGCGCGATTTTCTGAAAATTAGTACTTTTTTCAACAGTGCAGATCACAGAATCTGATGGGTCACCAAATATGGTGTAACACTGTCGACTTAGCTTTACTCTTTACCGTTCTTCCTTTAAATGTTTATTTACTTTGTCAAACTTCCTTGCATGTCTCAGTCAAAATGCTGGTCCAGGTGAAGTACAGCCAACAGCAGAAATATGTGAAGCTGGATGAGGATGAAGGACGGTTTGACTTTATGCAATTCCATGAAAACGGTTAGCATGGCTTAGGAAAAAGGTTTTAAACCACACCCACGTTCTTTTAAAAGCTGATTGTGCAAGCTCCTTAATGTTGTCGATTCTGATTTCTTTACATGCCTTTATCAGACTCTTTTATACGGTAAATGGGGTTAAATTGCTAATCATTTTCAGTTCTGTAATGTGTGCTTCATAGAGTGTAAAGTATTAATATACACCAAAACAGTCAATAAAAAAAGCCAATCATCAATTTTTTAATTTGGACTTAAGAGGGAATGGGTTATGTGAGGGAAAATGCTCTAGGTCTATTTAAGGATTATACAGTGGTGGATGTATGTATTTAACGTGAACAGTTATTGGCTGTGAGGCAAGAAACAGTGCTGACTTCAAAGGCACATTCAGTTTGACCTTACTATCTTTTCCAGTCATCGAGAGATTTTGCCTGCCACCTGATGCAAAAGTTATATACAAGGATGCAACAGGGACAGAAGTTGATGCAGAAATATTCAGCGACCTCGTTGGACAAGGCAATGTGGTGCTGACAGTATTCTCAGATCAGGGTGAGATATCAAGGCAGGTATAATAAAGCACTTTACACCTTACATAATATAATTATTTGCATTTTTTCAATTCCTTTAGAATTCTCTGATTTCTCCTTGTCTTCTGCTTCTGAGACGTCTGACTCAAGCTTCAGCTCAAGTGCATCAACTATAATCCTAGATGATGTCCATCGCAAGAGACAAAGAACTGAGGATACACGTGATGCTGTGTCTGCTGAACAGGGTTCTTAATGCTTTCACATTTTTTCACTCTGAGTCTCTAGAAAAGCTATTTATCACCATGTTTTGTATTCTAATGTTTTTGTTTTTTATTAGTTGATTGAAGCTGTGCTAAGAGACAAGTCTGGGGGTGAAGAAGTACTACAGGAGTACCAAACAACAGAAACCCTAACAGATGCTACAAGAAGAAAAATTGTTAACATCCTGGTGGCTCACATGATTGACAATCATGGGTATGTTTGTTTCACATTGTTTTTATTTGTGCCAAATAACTGCATGGCCATTGCATAAATGTACTAATTAAATATCTCCTCTCAGGCACCGCCCCACTAAAGCAATCAGAGAAGATTATGCATGTGGGATAGTGATGTTGTTCCCTTCCCTCAAGGATCCATACTCCAAGAAGGGCTATGTAATAGGCATTATTATTGTTAACTCTTTCATGTCATGTTGTGACACAAAACTGTGTGGACGACATTGATATTTGAATTCCGTGAGATTTCTCATGAGCCTGGTATGACAACGCATTTATTTTCTTTTTTTAATTTCAGGAACACTTCTATGGTGCTGCAGCACAGGATACATTTCTTGGCGTCTGAAAACAGTCCAGAGGAAGATTCGTCGAGGATCTGCACTGCCACCAAATAGCCCAATTGACTTTTCTCCAGGGGGCCCAAATTTCCAAAGGACTGTTAATGTTGAAAGGCAGCTTGATGGTGATGCTTGCCAAGAGGCCATGTCTTTGCTCAACCATACCACAGACAATTCCCTGATTTTCCAGAAGATGAGAGAGAACTTTCAGCACCGTCAGAAGCTTGTTAATGACCCAGGCAGAAGTGTTGATATCCTCTCCAGCTTCCCAAGATTCCTGGATAGAAAGGGATTGGTAAGTTTGGGATGAGATGTTTAGAATGGCTTGGAATTTGAAAGTATTTCCTGAAGTAGTAGTAGTAGTAGTTTAATATCTTCTTTCTTAAAGGTGGACCAAGACTTCACTTTCCTATTTGATGACGACACATCCTCCAGGCTTCTTCAGAAATGGGATTTGTTCTTCAAGCCAAATGTCATAAAAGAGGCTAAGCGGCTCACCTCAACACCAGAGTTGCGTCGCTTGGTGCAGTCAGCAGAAAGTCCCCCAGGAAGTGATCGTGATGAGGCAACAAGTACGTTTTTTATTTTATTTTATTTTTTATAAATTTGCTATAATTGCAGTTAAACTATAACTGCAATAATATTTCATTAGTTTGTTCTGTGTATCTCTGAACGTTGATCTGATTTTTGGGATAAATGTGATCCTCTGTAGCTCAGCTGGTAGAGCACGGCGCTTGTAAAGCTAAGGTAGTGGGTTCGATCCCCGGGACCACCCATACACAAAAAAAAATAATTTACGCACGCATGACTGTAAGTCGCTTTGGATAAAAGCGTCTGCTAAATGGCATATTATTATTACTAATAGATGGATGACGGTTTAAAACATTCTCATAATGCCTCCCTGTTCTCATTCAAACTTAAAGTATTACATTTGAAGAGTTTTCAGTTAATTCTTGTGACTCTTTGTCCTCAGCCTACGACCAAGAAATGGCTTCCCTGTTGTTGCTGTTACATCTCCTTCCACCACCTCCAGGGGGACTGAAGTCTCCAAACATTAGTGCATGTGATGCAGTTGAGAGACTTGTTGTCTTTCATAAGGTCATTATATTATTAAGGTGATTATAATAATTTGTCACGTCACCTTCTTAGCCACATATGTAAATGAAGGTTGTTAAAAAGTGGATGGAATTGTAATTAAGTCTTCATTCCCATCTTGCACTAGCCAATGAAAATATGTTTGAATAATCACTTCTATAATGTAGTTTTCTCTGTGGCTGCACATTATTCTTGTGTCTAATTTTCAGTTTTCTGATCTCAACCCTAGTCATGCTGCAGTTTGGAGGAGCATCTCCGCAACCAGCAGGGTCGGCAGCCGTACCTCCTCGCTGTTGGGCGTCAGAAGAGCAAGATTGAGAGCTTCTACATCACAATGGATAAGCGTCTCATCCCATGCAAGGCAAACCGCTCCCCCGGGGCATGTGATGAACTTTTCAAAGCACATTTTGTGTTTAATTTGTCTTACGATGTGGCACTTGTGAATTTTTACACATTCCTGCAGACAACAGTGTATAACATTGATGTGGGGAAAATGAAGGAGTCACCCAGAGTTAAAGACTTGAGAGCGAGACTGCTTAACCAGCCAGTAGCACTCTCACCCTGTGAGTAAGAAGCTATAACAATGTTGACCTGTTTCATGTGTCAGAAATATTATCCCAGCAGTCAACAGTTGATTTCACATTTAAGAGTTGAACATGGTTACTATACTGGACCCAAGTTCAAATTGTTTTGTTCTCAGCAAGGCTGTAGGCATCAGTTCCTAACATATACAGGTTTTCGGAAGCACCTTAATAGTGTTCATAGTAATGTTCAGCAAATTGCTCAAACTTCAACTGTTGCATGTTCATCTAGTGAGCCAGTTGCAACTTCATCTCAGGCACATGCTTTGGAGGACACATTTAATCCCCAAAATCAATGTAGCTCTTCCAGTGTTTATTCTGAGAGCAATGATTCAGGACTTACTAAAGATCCAACTAAAGAAATGTGTGCATCCATCGTGGCCAAATTACTGGGGAGTGGGATTTCCAACAGTTTGGTATCCTCAATTGTAGGAGATTTGGAAGAACTAACAAGTGAGATTCGCTCACAAGCAAAGCATACAGCTATTTCTGCTTTACCTATAACTGACCCCAACATATCTGTGATAAATGAATATTTTGAAGATTATGAAAACCCGTTCACAAATCTAAATACAGAATGGAAACAAAATAAATACTTCGAGCCAGTAGAAATAACACTGGGAGTGAGATATGACAACAGGCGAAATCAGAAATCCGGTACTTATGATCAAGTACCTGTGAAGGATACTTTTATATATGTGCCGATTTTAGAAACATTGAAGTTCATGTGCAGAACTCCAGACATTTGTGTTTTGCTAAAGAAAGAGTCAGACCCTGACACTTATACTGACTTTTTTGATGGAAGTTATTTTAAAACCCACCCCTTTGTTTACAGCTAATAGACATGCATTACAAATACAACTATACTATGATGATTTTGAAACAGCCAATCCCCTTGGCTCCAAACGTGGAATTCACAAAATTGGCTCTCTTTATTTTGTTGTAAGAAACTTTCCCCCAAAACGTAATTCGGTTTTGATGAACATTCATTTGGTAACACTTTTTCACACACAAGATCTGCACAAGTATGGTTTTGATGTTATACTAGAACCGTTGATAAATGATTTGAAAAAACTAGAAAGCCAAGGGCTAAGTCTTCCATTTTCAGATGAGCAGGAATATGGTACAATCTGTCAGATCACTGGAGATAATCTAGGGATGCACACAATTATTGGTTTTAATGAGTCATTCAGTAGCCGTCATTTCTGTCGCCTTTGTTTGATTGAGAAGAATGATTGTCAAACGGTATACAGTGAGGATGATCCTAAGGTGATTCTTCGTGGAAAAGATATGTTTGAAATGCATTGCCAGTCTCTCCAGGAAAACCCACAATTGAAGTCACTTTATGGTTTGAAAAAAAGATCTACACTTAATTCATTTAAGTATTTCCATGTTTGTAATAACTATTCATTTGATATCATGCATGATCTTCTTGAGGGTGTGGTTCAGTATGAGATCAAATTGCTTTTTGGATATCTCACACAACACTTTATGTCAGAACAGGACTTGCTTTCCAGGATTTATGGTTTTGATTATGGATTTTTAGAACGAAAAAATCGTCCTACAAAGATTATTTTGGAGAGTGTTGGCAATGGCATTGGTTTGAATTCTATTCAGACATTGTGTCTTGTGAAAAACATCCCACTGTTGTTTGGTGACATTATTCCTGCAGGAAACAAAAACTGGAATTTGTTACTGTTGTTACTTCAAATAATGAACATATTTTTTCACCTTCTCTCACTCTAGGTATGACAATATATTTAAAGCATTTAAAGCATTTGATTGTTGACCACCACAAACTATTTAAGCACTTATATCCACATAGAAACTTGATACCTAAGCATCATTTTATGATCCATTACCCATCTTCTATAAGGAAAATTGGCCCCTTATTATATACGTGGTGTATGAGGTTTGAGGCCAAACACAAGCTGTTTAAAGATTGTATTAACATTTTCAAAAACATAACCAAATCGCTTGCTAAAAAGCATCAGATGGCCATTCCTTATCACTGGGAAACCTTCACCCTCAAACAAAATGAGTATGGGCCAATTAAATATTTTCTCTTCAGAGATGAGAATGTCGTCAACAATGAAATGCTTGAAACGATCTTGTCAAAATATGTTTTCTCAACTAGTTGGGTTAAAGTTGATGGTGTAGAGTATAAAGCTGGACTAGTTATTTGCAGTGCAATGGAAGAAGACATGCCAGTCTTTTATCAAATAAGTGATGTACTTTTGGTTGAAGATCAATTAATTTTTTTGACAAACAAGCTATTTACAGAGAATTTCGATGACCATCATCATGCATTCAGAGTATTACGAACTGCGGAAAGATGTCTACTAAAAATGTCTGAGCTTAGATTTCATAAACCGTTTGATATTCAAAGCTCATACAATGTTTCAGATGAAAGTATGTACATTATACCTTCATTCACAATGTTTTAATTCAACTGACTTCAAGGGAGAAAAGGCACAAATAAATGTTTTTGACAATTATTGTTTATTGTGATTAATTCTTATTAATATAAGTATATATTAAATTAATTAATAAATAATATTGAATAAATTAACAATTCATTTTAAAGAAATTTCAGTGTAGATAATTGACACTTTAGGGAGTGAAATTAACACTACACAAATAGTTTTAAAAAATTAACTCGGAGCAGTGTTAGTTGTCTAATCCCTTAGTGTTACTTTAACTCTGTTTTGCGAGTTTAAAAAGGAACTCTGGCAGAGTGTTAAATGTTTAACTATTTTGAAAGTGTTAATTTAACTCTGGAGAATGTGGACCTACAGTGCCCTCCACTATTATTGGCACCCCTGTTTAAGATGTGGTCGAGGACTTCCAAAAATACTCCTTTTTTTTTTTAACAACATAGAACCCAAATGCAAAAAAAGAGAAAAATCCAACCTTTTATTTAAGTACATTACTTTGGCGGTAAAAAAAAAAATCACACATTTAGAAAAAAATAAAACTTGAAATCATGTGTCCCACAATTATTGGCACCCCTAACAATTCCGCTGAAAATTTTAATTGATTTTTTTTTAAATACATTTTTCTGTAGTTGCTAAAGTTGGTCAGGGTAACTAGGAACTTTTAATTAGTAATTCATGACTTCCTGTTTCCCTGGGGTATAAATATGACGTGACACAGAGGCCTAATTCCCTTACCCATTTGTCAACATGGCAAAGACAAGAGAACACACCATTCAAGTAAGGCAGATTTGTGTCGACCTTCATAAGTCAGGCAATGGCTACAAGAAAATAGCCACTCGCCTTAACTTGCCCATATCTACAGTCAGAGGAATCATTAAGAAGTTTAAAACAACTGGAACAGTGACAAACAAGGCTGGAAGAGGTCCCAAGTTTATCTTGCCACAACGCACAGTGAGGAGGATGGTAAGAGAAGTAAAAAAAAGTCCTAAGCTCACTGTCACAGAATTGCATCAAAGAGTGGCATCTTGGGGTCACAAAGTCTCCAAAACAACCATCAGACGCTCTCTACATGCCAACAAGCTGTTTGGGAGGCATGCAAGGAAAAAGCCTTTTCTCACTAACACTCACAAACGTAAACGTCTGGAGTTTGCTAAGCGGCACTGGGACTTCAACTGGGATCGTGTGCTTTGGTCAGATGAGACTAAGATTGAGCTTTTTGGCAACAAACACTCTAAGTGGGTCTGGCGTAAAACAAAAGATGAGTATGCCGAAAAGCACCTCATGCCCACCGTGAAGTATGGTGGAGGATCTGTGATGCTGTGGGCCTGTTTCTCTTCCAAAGGCCCTGGGAACCTTGTTAGGGTGCATGGCATTATGAACGCTTTGAACTACCAGGACATTTTAAATAAAAACCTGATGGCCTCTGCCAGAAAGCTGAAGATGGGTCGTCATTGGGTCTTTCAGCAGGATAATGATCCAAAACATGTGGCAAAATCTACACAAAAATGGTTCAGCAGTCACAAACTCAAGGTCCTCCCATGGCCATCTCAGTCCCCAGACCTCAACCCAATCGAAAACCTGTGGGGCGAGCTAAAGAGGAGAGTGCATAAGAGAGGACCCAGGACACTGGATGATCTAGAAAGATTGTGCAAAGAAGAATGGTCAAAGATCCCTCTCTCTGTGTTCTCCAATCTTGTGAAATGTTATAGGAGGAGATTAAGTGCTGTCTTGTTGGCAAAAGGGGGTTGTACAAAGTATTAACATCAGGGGTGCCAATAATTGTGGGACACATGATTTCAAGTTTTTTTTTTTCTAAATGTGTGATTTTTTATTTTTACACCAAAGTAATGTACTTAAATAAAAGGTTGGATTTTTCTATTTTTTTGCATTTGGGATCTATGTTGTTTAAAAAAAAAGGATAATTTTTGGAAGTCCTCGACCACATCTTAAACAGGGGTGCCAATAATTGTGGAGGGCACTGTATATAAACCCTCAAAAAGTGTTGAAATCAACTCTGTGGGAGTTAATTCAACACTGGACTTTTTGCTGTGTACAGCACCCGGTGTCACAGGATGGCCAAGAAGATCATCAAGGACCTCAGCCACCCGAGCCACGGCCTTTTCATCCCGCTACCACCTAGAAGGCGGAGACAGTACAGGTGCATCAAAGCTGGGACCGAGAGACTGAAAAACAGCTTCTATCTCCAGGCCATCAGACTGTTAAATAGTCACCAATAGCAGGCCTCCGCCCAGTACCCTGCCCTGAACTTTAGTCACTGTTACTAGCCGGTTACCACCTGGTACTCAACCCTGCACCTTAGAGAATGCTGCCCTATGTACTAGTCATTGAACAATGGTCGCTTTAATAATGTTTACATACTATTTTACCCACTTCATATGTGTATACAGTATTCTAGTCAAGGCTCATCCTGTATAACTACTGCTGTACAGACCTTTTCTATTAATATACTGTCCATAATGTCTATACACACCATTATATACATATATATTTATATTCCAGACTCTGACATTGCTCGTTCTAATATTTATAGATTTCTTAATTCCATTATTTTATTTTTTGGGATTTGCGTGTATTGTTTTGTATTGTTACGTATTACTCCACTGTTAGAGATAGGAACATAAGCATTTCGCTACACTTGTGATAACATCTGCAAAATATGTGTACGCGACCAATCAAATTTGATCTGATTTGTCCAATAACATCTCTCTAAATGCATTTCATTTTTAGGGAGTCAATGCTAATAGTCCGGGTAGCCATTTGACTAACTGTTCAGCAGTCTTATGGTTTGGGAGGAGAAGCTGTTCAGGAGCCTTTTGTTCCCAGACTTGACGCTCCAGTACTGCTTGTCGTGTGGTAGCAGAGAGAACAGTCTATGACTTTGGTGGCTGAAGTTTGAACATTTTTAGGTCCTTCCTCTGACACCGCCTGGTATAGAGGTCCTGGATGGCAGGGAGCTCGGCCCCAGTGTTGTACTGGGCCGTACGCACTAACATCTGTAGTGCCTTACGGTAGGATGCCAAGCAGTTGCCATACCAAGCGGTGACGCAGCCAGTCAAGATGCTCTCAATGGTGCAACTGTAGAACCTTTTGAGGATCTGAGGGCCCCTTGCCAAATCTTTTCAGCCTCCTGAGGGGGAAGAGGCGTTGTCGTGCCCTCTTCACGACTGTGTTGGTGTGTTTGGACCATGATAGGTCCTTAGCTCTCAACCCGCTCCTCCGTTTCCTGTAGTCCACGATCAGCTCCTGTGTTTTGCTGACGTTGATGGGAAGATTGTTGTCCTGGCACCACACTGGCAGTTCTCTGACATCCTCCCTATAGGCTGTCTAGTCATCGTCGGTGATCAGGCCTACCACCGTCGTGTCATCGGCAAACTTATTGATGGTGTTGGAGTCGTGCACGGCCACGTAGTCGTGAGTGAACAGGGAGTACAGGAGGGGAGCACGCACCCCTGAGGGACCCCCATGTTGAGGGTCAGCGTGGCGGATGTGTTGTTGCCTAGCCTCACCACCTGGGGGTAGCCCATCAGGAAGTCCAGGATCCAGTTGCAGAGGGAGGTGTTCAGTCCCAGGGTCCTTAGCTTAGTGATGATGTTGGAGGGCACTATGGTGTTGAACGCTGAGCTATAGTCAATGAACAGCATTCTCACGTAGGTGTTCCTTTTGTCCAGCTGGGAAAGGGCAGTGTGGAGTGCGATTGAGATTGCGTCATCTGTGGATCTGTTGGGGCAGTATGCTTAATTGGAGTGGGTCCAGGGTGTCTCCGTCCCTCCACTCTCTCTGTTCTCTCCATCCCTCCACTCTCTCTGTTCTCTCCATCCCTCCACTCTCTCTGTTCTCTCCGTCCCTCCACTCTCTCTGTTCTCTCCATCCCTCCACTCTCTCTGTTCTCTCCATCCCTCCACTCTCTCTGTTCTCTCCATCCCTCCACTCTCTCTGTTCTCTCCATCCCTCCACTCTCTCTGTTCTCTCCGTCCCTCCACTCTCTCTGTTCTCTCCATCCCTCCACTCTCTCTGTTCTCTCCATCCCTCCACTCTCTCTGTTCTCTCCATCCCTCCACTCTCTCTGTTCTCTCCATCTCTCCACTCTCTCTGTTCTCTCCATCCCTCCACTCTCTCTGAATTCTTCATCCCTCCACTCTCTCTGTTCTCTCCATCCCTCCACTCTCTCTGTTCTCTCCATCCCTCCACTCTCTCTGTTCTCTCCATCCCTCCACTCTCTCTGTTCTCTCCATCCCTCCACTCTCTCTGTTTCCTCCATTTCTCCACTCTCTCTGTTCTCTCCATCCCTCCACTCTCTCTGTTTCCTCCATTTCTCCACTCTCTCTGTTCTCTCCATCCCTCCACTCTCTCTGTTTCCTCCATTTCTCCACTCTCTCTGTTCTCTCCATCCCTCCACTCTCTCTGTTTCCTCCATTTCTCCACTCTCTCTGATCTCTCCATCCCTCCACTCACTCTGATCCCTCCAAATCAAATCATATCAAATTGTATTTGTCACATACACGTGTTTAGCAGATGTTATTGCGGGTGTAGCGAAATGCTTGTGCTTCTAGCTCCGACAGTGCAGTAATATCTACTATCTAACAATTTCACAACATATACCCAATACACACAAATCTAAGGATGGAATGGAATTTAAGAATATATACATATGTGGACAAGCAATGACAGAGCGACATAATCCATCCCTCCACTCTCTCTGTTTCCTCCATCTCTCCTCTCTCTGTTCTCTCCACCCTCCACTCTCTCTGTTCTCTCCATCCCTCCACTCTCTCTGTTCCCTCCATCTCTCCACTCTCTCTGTTCTCTCCATCCCTCCACTATCTCTGTTCTCTCCATCCCTCCACTCTCTCTGTTCCCTCTATTTCTCCACTCTCTCTGTTCTCTCCATCCCTCCACTCTCTCTGTTCTCTCCATCCCTCCACTCTCTCTGTTCTCTCCATCCCTCCACTCTCTCTGTTCTCTCCATCCCTCCACTCTCTCTGTTCTCTCCGTCCCTCCACTCTCTCTGTTTCCTCCATCTCTCCACTCTCTCTGTTCTCTCCATCCCTCCACTCTCTCTGTTCTCTCCATCCCTCCACTCTCTCTGTTCTCTCCATCCCTCCACTCTCTCTGTTCTCTCCATTCCTCCACTCTCTCTGTTCTCTCCATCCCTCCACTCTCTCTGTTTCCTCCATTTCTCCACTCTCTCTGTTCTCTCCATCCCTCCACTCTCTCTGTTCTCTCCATTCCTCCACTCTCTCTGTTCTCTCCATCCCTCCACTCTCTCTGTTTCCTCCATCTCTCCACTCTCTCTGTTCTCTCCGTCCCTCCACTCTCTCTGTTCTCTCCGTCCCTCCACTCTCTCTGTTTCCTCCATCTCTCCACTCTCTCTGTTCTCTCCATCCCTCCACTCTCTCTGTTTCCTCCATCTCTCCACTCTCTCTGTTCTCTCCATCCCTCCACTCTCTCTGTTCTCTCCATCCCTCCACTCTCTCTGTTCTCTCCATCCCTCCACTCTCTCTGTTCTCTCCATTCCTCCACTCTCTCTGTTCTCTCCATCCCTCCACTCTCTCTGTTTCCTCCATCTCTCCACTCTCTCTGTTCTCTCCATCCCTCCACTCTCTCTGATCTCTCCATCCCTCCACTCTCTCTGTTCTCTCCATCCCTCCACTCTCTCTGTTCTCTCCATCCCTCCACTCTCTCTGTTCTCTCCATCCCTCATGCCTCCATCAAAGGGCCTGAAGACTGCTGAGGAGAGGATCTTTAAGCTAAGAGACAAGACATCACAGGTAATAACCTCATTATTACCATGTAACTACAGGTAAGGCTTGCTTCGAATCCAATGAAATAGTAATGGGACCGCCCACTATTTGATGGCCCCATTAAACTGATGTTTATTGAGCTAAAGTTCACCCTTGGTAGCAATAAACAGTGCCATTCACCCTTTTTCATTGCTACATCTGTTTAGGTGGTAGTAATTCTTATATTTTCTATTGTTCATTATAGACACACTTCAATTACTTAGTTAACTTGTCCACATAGGGTTGCAAAATCCTGGAACTTTCCCCAAATTCCCTGGTTTTCCAGAAATCCTGTTTGGAAGATTTCCGGAATCAGGAGGAAATAAGCAGGGAAATCTAGGAATACGCCAACCAGGATTTCTGGAAAAATAGAATTTGACAACCCTAGGTGCCACTAGACTAGAGATAGCTAGAATACATTTAAAAAGCCTGTATTCACCACTTAACACTACATCACACATTCTACTAGCAACATCAAAGAGACATGATGTCATCTCTCACACTCTCTCTCTCGTCAATTCTCTTACTCTCTTTCTTTGTTTCTTGATCATACTGTCAATCCCTCCATCGGCTCGATCCCTTTATCGGCACCGGGAGACACACATCTGTCGATGGTGGAATTCATTTTGGCTGCCACTCAAAGGGGAGGGGTCAATGGCTGCCGACGTGTCAATAACTAGACTACCCTGATAAGTGAGTTCTGTCTGTCTGTCTGTCTGTCTGTCTGTCTGTCTGTCTGTCTGTCTGTCTGTCTGTCTGTCTGTCTGTCTGTCTGTCTATCTATCAGTTTGTCTGTCTGTCTGTCTATCAGGCAGTCTGTCTATCAGTCTGCCTGTCTGTCTGTCTGTCGGTCTGTCCATCTGTCTGTCTGCCTCTCTGTCAAATCAAATCAAATCAAATCAAATTTTATTTGCCACATGCACTGAATACAACATATGTAGACATTACCGTGAAATGCTTACTTACAGCCCTTAACCAACAATGCATTAATTTTTTTATAAAAAAGTAAAATAAAACAACAACATCAAAAAAGTGTTGAAAAAAAAAGAACAGAAGTAAAATAAAATAACAGTAGGGAGGCTATATACAGTGGGGTACCGGTGCAGAGTCAATGTGCGGGGGCACCGGCTAGTTGAGGTAGTTGAGGTAATATGTACATGTGGGTAGAGTTAAAGTGACTATGCATAAATAATTAACAGAGTAGCAGCAGCGTAAAAAGATGGGGTGGGGGTGGGGGGGGCCGTGCAAATAGTCCGGGTAGCCATGATTAGCTGTTCAGGAGTCTTATGGCTTGGGGGTAGAAGCTGTTGAGAAGCCTTTTGGACGTAGACTTGGCGCTCCGGTACCGCTTGCCGTGCGGTAGCAGAAAGAACAGTCTATGACTAGGGTGGCTGGAGTCTTTGACAATTTTGAGGGCCTTCCTCTGACACCGCCTGGTATAGAGGTCCTAGATGGCAGGAAGCTTGGCCCCAGTGATGTACTGGGCCGTACGCACTACTCTCTGTAGTGCCTTGCGGTTGGAGGCCGAGCAGTTGCCATACCAGGCGGTGATGCAACCAGTCAGGATGCTCTCGATGGTGCAGCTGTAGAACTTTTTGAGGATCTGAGGACCCATGCCAAATCTTTTCAGTCTCCTGAGGGGGAATAGGCTTTGTCGTGCCCTCTTCACGACTGTCTTGGTGTGTTTGGACCATGATAGTTTGTTGATGATGTGGACACCAAGGAACTTGAAGCTCTCAACCTGTTCCACTACAGCCCCGTCGATGAGAATGGGGGCGTGCTCAGTCCTCTTTTTTTCCCCGTAGTCCACAATCATCTCCTTTCTCTTGGTCACATTGAGGGAGAGGTTGTTATCCTGGCACCACACGGCCAGGTCTCTGACCTCCTCCCTATAGGCTGTCTCATCGTTGTCGGTGATCAGGCCTACCACTGTTGTGTCGTCGGCAAACTTAATGATGGTGTTGGAGTCGTGCCTGGCCATGCAGTCATGGGTGAACAGGGAGTACAGGAGGTGACTGAGCACGCACACCTGAGGGGCCCCCGTGTTGAGGATCAGCGTGGCAGATGTGTTGTTACCTACCCTTACCACCTGATGGCGGCCCGTCTGGAAGTCCAGGATCCAGTTGCAGAGGGAGGTGTTTAGTCCCAGGATCCTTAGCTTAGTGATGAGCTTTGAGGGCACTATGGTGATGAACGCTGAGCTGTAGTCAATGAATAGCATTCTCACGTAGGTGTTCCTCTTGTCCAGGTGGGAAAGGGCAGTGTGGAGTACAATAGAGATTGCGTCATCTGTGGATCTGTTGGGGTGGTATGCAAATTGGAGTGGGTCTAGGGTTTCTGGGATAATGGTGTTGATATGAGCCATGACCAGCCTTTCAAAGCACTTCATGGCTACAGACGTCAGTGCTACGGGTCGGTAGTCATTTAGGCAGGTTATCTTAGTGTCCTTGGGCACGGGGACTATGGTGGTCTGCTTGAAACATGTTGGTAGTACAGACTCAGTCAGGGACATGTTGAAAATGTCAGTGAAGACAGTTGCCAGTTGGTCAGCACATGCTCGGAGTACACGTCCTGGTAATCCGTCTGGCCCTGCGGCCTTGTGAATGTTGACCTGCTTAAAAGTCTTACTCACATCGGCTACGGAGAGCGTGATCACATATATCATCCGGAACAGCTGGTGCTCTCATGCATGCTTCAGTGTTCCTTGCCTCGAAGCGAGCATAGAAGTGGTTTAGCTCGTCTGGTAGGCTTGTGTCACTGGGCAGCTCGTTGCTGTGCTTCCCTTTGTAGTCTGTAATAGTTTTCAAGCCCTGCCACAACCGACGAGCATCAGAGCCGGTGTAGTACGATTATATATTTTGGCAATTCACAGCGTTATCATCGAGTCTGCTTAAAAATAATGAGGTCCACAGTTCTGAAGCACCGTATGCTTTGCTTACAGGTTAGCTTCTTTCTGAAATATTACAGCACAGCCAAAATATAAAAAAAACTGTTTGATTTACATGAAATTGGACCAACTATAGTTGCTACATTTGTTATCCAAACTGTCGCTACCATAGCAACCGTCTGCAGTTGGTACGTTTACATTTCCACGCTTGGAGACCTGTAACAGAATATTCTTTGTTGTTCCAGTGGTAGTTGTTTTTTTACTACGTTTTTTCAAATGAAGTTGCGGTTACGTTTTTAATATGAGTGCTGGACCAAGCAGCACGAAACCGAAAATCTACCACTTTCACAGTCAGTGGGAGGAAGATAATATTTTCACCACAACAAATTCAAAATGTGTGTGTCTGATCTGCCATTCAAACGTAACTCTTGCTAAGAATGGAAATGTCAAGAGACATTTCAAAACTGTTCACAAGAAATATGAAAGTGACTTACCAGCTGAAAGTGAACTACGTAAGAGAAAAGTCGATCTTTACAAAGCCCAGTTCAAAATCAAAGGCAGCCACGATTGTATCATTCCGGGTGAGTCGCATACTAGCAAAGCACAATAAACCGTTCCAAGATGGAGAAATGGTAAAAGAGGCCTTTTTAGAGGCAGCAGAATCATTGTTTGATGATTTCAAAAATAATGCTTGCTGACAGCATGCAGTGCAAATCATCCAATCAAAAAGGTGAAATGTTATTAAAAATTAGATGTAGACCGCATTAGGAAGAGGGTGGAAAAAGTAGATCCTATGTAACTAAAGTCTGGGCACCCCTGGCGTAGAGCATAAAAATGGTCTGTCCTCTGTTGCAACACTCACTATCAAGTTCCAAACTGCCTCTAGAAGCAACATCAGCACAATAACTGTTTGTCGGGAGCTTCATGAAATGGGTTTCCATTGCCGAGCAGCCACATACAAGACTAAGATCACCACGCGTAATGCCAAGCATCGGCTGGAGTGGTGTAAAGCTTGCCGCCATTGGACTCTGGAGCAGTGGAAACGCATTCTCTGATGAATCACTCTTCACCATCTGGCAGTCCGACGGACGAATCTGGGTTTGGCGGATGCCAGGAGAACGCTACCTGTCCGAATGCATAGTGCCAACTGGGTCTGGGGCGGTTTTTCATGGTTCGTGCGAGGCCCTTAGTTCCAGTGAAGGGACATTCTAGACAATGACATTCTAGACAATTCTGTGCTTCCAACTTTGTGGCAACAGTTTTGGGAAGGCCCTTTCCTGTTTCAGCATGATAATGCCCCTGTGCACAATGCAAGGTCCATAAAGAAACGGTTTTTGGAGATCGGTGTGGAAGAACTTGACTGGCCTGCACAGAGCCCTGATCTCCACCCCATTGAACACCTTTGGGATGAATTGGAACGCCGACTGCGAGCCAGGCCTAATCGCCCAACATCAGTGCCCGACCTCACTAATGCTCTTGTGGCTGAATGGAAGCAAGTCCCTGCAGCAATGTTCCAACATATAGTGGAAAGCCTTCCCAGAAAAGTGGAGGCTGATATAGCAGCAAAGGGGTTTACCAACTCCATATTAATGCACATGATTTTGGAATGAGATGTTGAGGTGTCCACATACTTTTGGTCATGTAGTGTATATATATATATATATATATATATATATATATATATATATATATTATATTGTGTGTGTGCATTTGTAACATAGCGTGTAAATGCATGTACGTGTGTGAGATAGCTGCAATAAGTTATATTGAGGGCCCAAAGGGATTTGTGATGTGGGTGTTTAAGTGTACTGTGGATCAAAACATATGCTGATCAGGTGTGTTCATAACCCTACCTGTCTCAGGTGTGCTCTTAGCCAGGACCCCTCAGGTGCTGCAGTGAGAGGGATCTCATGTCTCATTCATACGTTTACTTCCTGACACCTGGCACAGCTTTCAAAATCACAAGAGAGAGAGGAGAGAATGCGTATTACATTTCATGTAATGTGGCAAATAGAAATTATGAATTCATCTTCAATGTAGAGTCAGTAAGCCAATTCATATTGTAAATATTTACTGTAGATGTATGTAAATGTGATCCCTATATTTCACTCTCTTGCTCTCTCTCTCTCTCTCTCTCTTTTCTCTCTCTCTCTCTCTCTTTCTTTCTTTCTTTCTTTCTTTCTCTCTTTCTTTCTTTCTTTCTTTCTTTCTTTCTTTCTTTTTCTTTCTTTCTTTCTTTCTTTCTTTCTTTCTTTCTTTCTTTCTTTCTTTCTTTCTTTCTCTCTCTCTCTCTCTCTCTCTCTCTCTCTCTCTCGCTATCTCTCTCTCTCTCTCTCTCTCTCTCCTTCTCTCTCTCTCTCTCTCTCTCTCTCTCTCTCTCTCTCTATCTCTCTCCTTCTCTCTCTCTCCCTCCCTCTTTCTCTCTCTCTCTTACGGTGACATCTGTTCTGTGTGTCTGTGTGTGTGTGTGTGTGTATGTGTGTGTGTGTGTGTGTGTGTGTGTGTGTGTGTGTGTGTGTGTGTGTGTGTGTGTGTGTGTGTGTATTTGCGTATTTGTGTGTGAATACCTGTGATACCTTCAGGTGTCCTGTCCCTTCGATACTCTGATGGCTGCCGATGACGTCCTGTCATCTCTTTATCAGCTTCTATTCACCATCAGATGAGTCTTCTCAGCTCTGTCATACCTAATCACAGAAAGAGAAAGAGCTGCTTGATCATGCATTTCTTTATAATAGGTGTAGGTCCCTAGGTTATGTATAGAAGGTGAAATAGTTCCACAAAGACTTATAGGTTGAAACAGACAGACAGACAGACAGACAGACAGACAGACAGACAGACAGACAGACAGACAGACAGACAGACAGACAGACAGACAGACAGACAGACAGACAGACAGATAGACAGACAGACAGAAACCAATACAGACAGACAGACGGCCAGCGAGAGAGAGCTCACTGACTTCAATGGTGAGTGTCTCAGAATTGTAGGCTACGTTTGGCATGTACAAACATGACCTCCTGTTATTCTTGTCATTGAGCACCAATGCCAAACTGCAAACCTTTTATGGCATAGCCCTTGGAGACGCTATCACCTTCACAACTTTGAATTAGGTTGAGAAAAAAAGAGCAAGAGAAATGTGTCAGGAAGAAAATCCCTTGATAGAGAAAACAGCTTCAATAAAACCAGCCTGAGTCTGATGAATAGAAAACTAAATGGACATATTAATGAAAAATAACATTTCAAACTTCAGAGACGGTTATGGATTATAAATGGAACGTATTACGTTTTACAAATTGTTGCAACATTTATTGGAGGCACAACAAGTGGGCACGCCAACTCAAATGACCTCCTCATGACAGCCTCACTCAATCGCTCTTGCTCAGACCATGTAGACAAACACAACATAGGTCCAGAAACCATTGCCTGGTGCAAAAGATTCAAACATAGTTACAAACTAAAGTAAACCATTGAACAAATACTTTTTGTTGTTAGCAATGCGTTTGAGAGTTGCATCAATCAGGCTCAAATCAAAATGTCAGATTGAGTTGAGAAACTGTATCACTCACAGTAGTTTTTGTTTTCTCTTGAGATTAATTAGTTGTGTTTTTATGACACGTATTCTGACAGATAACATCCGTTTTCCAGGTTCATGAAAAAGTGGTGGTTTGGGCATAATTGTTTTATTCCATATCCACTGGGAAAACACTGGTTGAATCAATGTTGTTTCCATGTCATAAAAAAAAGCAATGTGATGACATTGAATCAATGTGGAAAACTGATTGAATTTGAAAAACTTCATCAACTTTTTTCACACAACTTTTAACCTAAATCCAATGGACATGATGGAATGTTTTGTTGATTTTATGTTGAATTCACGTTAGTTGACAACAAGTGTAAATCAAAACTAAATGTTAAACTGACGTCTGTGCCCAGTGGTACTGTTATGCATAAACTCCTACTTTGAATCAAATTGAAAAGGGGAGTTTGCAACTTTGAAATGATTTATCTGAATTGCATATTATAAGATTAGTTTTTGTATGGGTGTAATGGTTACAAAAAATATATATATAAGAAAACTTTTCTGGAGACATTACTATGAGCTTAATGACCCAGTCAAAAGAGAAAACAATCAGTCTGAAACTACTCTATTATACTGAAAAAATATATAAACGCAACATGCAACATTTTCTAAGATTTTACTGAGTTACAGTTCATATAAGGAAATCAGTCAATTGAAGTAAATTCATTAGGCCCTAATCTATGGATTTCATGACTGGGAATACAGATATGCATCTGTTGGTCACAGATACCTTTAAAAAAAAAGGTAGGGGTGTGGATCAAAAACCATTCAGTATCTGGTGTGACCAACATTTGCCTCATGCATTGCGACACATCTCCTTCGCATAGTGTTGATCAGGCTGTTGATTGTGGCCTGTGGAATATTGTCCCACTCCTCTTCAATGGCTGTGCGAAGTTGCTGGATATTGGCGGGAACTGGAACATGCTGTCGTACACGTCGTTCCAGAGCATCCCAAACATGCTCAATGGGTGACATGTCTGGTGAGTGTGCAGGCCATGGAAAAACTGGGACATTTTCAGCATTCAGGAATTGTGTGCAGATCCTTGAGACATGGGGCCATGCATTATCATGCTGAAACATGAGGTGATGGCGGATGAATGGCACAACAATGGGCCTCAGAATCACATCATGGTATCTCTGTGCATTCAAATTTCCATCGATAAAATGCAATTGTGTTCGTTGTCCATAGCTCATGCCTGCCCACACCATAACCCCACCGCCACCATGGGGCACTCTGTTCACAACGTTGACATCAGCAAACCGCTCGCCCACACAACACCATTAACGTGGTCTGCGGTTGTGAGGCCGATTAGATGTACTGTCAAATTCTCTAAACCGCCATTGGAGGTGGCTTATGGTAGAGAAATGAACATTCAGTTCTCTGGCAACAGCTCTGGTGGACATTCCTGCAGTCAGCATGCCAATTGCACGTTCCCTCAAAACTTGAGACATCTGTGGCATTGTGTTGTGTGACAAATCTGCACATTTTAGAGTGGTCACATATGGGTGGTCCTCTGTAGCTCAATTGGTAGAGCATGGCGCTTGTAACGCCAGGGTAGTGGGTTCGATCCCCGGGACCACCCATACGTAAAAATGTATGCACACATGACTGTAAGTCGCTTTGGATAAAAGCGTCTGCTAAATGGCATATTATATTATTATTACAAGGTAATGATCATACTGTTTAATCAGCTTCTTGATATGCCACACTTGTAAGGTGTATGGATTATCTTGGCAAAGGCTCACTAACAGGGAGCAACACTTTACATGTTGCATTTATATTTTTGTTCAGTGTATGTAACACACTACCTCAAATCATTAGTTATTTGTTTTAGAGCATTCAATTAAACTGTTTAACAGAGATTAATCAAAAAAGAAACCAGCGAAGCTGTTGTGGCAAATGTACTAATACATTTTCGATTAAATTACCGGTAAAACACTGTATGGTTGGTTTGGAAATAAGAATATGAATAACATTAGGCCTACCCTAGCATAACTCAAGGCAAATAGAAATAGGCCAGCCACATTTTGATTTCACTTGAAAAGTTCACGTGAGCTCTCATTGTCAAAAAGTTGTTTAACATTTGGAGAATAAACTGTTGCATTGCATCCTTGTTTGGCACAAGTTGTCCTTCCTATCCCTGTCCAAATACAGGAGGGATCAACAATGAAATATTTCTTCAATTTTCATAATCTACTTCACCTCCTTAAGTCAAAAGCTTTAAACATATATTCCCTCTTCATGAGGCCATAACGGTTTATGTCAGACATCATTTGTCATCAAACACTTTATCTGCGAGCCTAATGGGTAGCAAACTGCACAAGAAGACACCAGTAAGCAGAATCTACCAGCCTGAGCCAGTAAAAGGATTCTAATACCAAGGCTGTTCAATGTTGGTCCTGGAGGGCTGAAACACTTATGTTTTTCATCCTATCCCTCTAATAAGGGAATAATTCAGACCTGCACACCAGCTGAGCATAGCCATGGGAAGTAGGGGTGCTGAGGGTGCAGCACCCCCTGATAAATCACAATAAATAAGAAATGTTTATATAAAGAATTAAAATGCCCGCTAAATTAGTGCACTGGGCCTTTATTACACCTGTATGAGCCGAGAAAAATACTCAGAGCAGGGAGAAAAATGTTGATTCATTGTCATCACATAGATTTTTTTGGTTGAAATGATGTGGAAACAATGTTGATTCAACCAGTTTTTGCTCAGTGGGCAGGATTTTAAAAACGTGAATTATACATACAACCGATGTGTCCTGCTAAAACAGAGACTGAGTGTTGCTTTGTAGCTAGACTGTGACTTTGTTGTTTGCCCAGTGTGGTCTGTAAACTGGTGGTTAGGTTCGGGGCTGCTGTGACAACAAACTCGGAGAGGAACGGTGACCACCGAATGACCCCGAGTTTCCTTTTGGGGGTCAACTGTGTGTTTCTAATTGAATCCGCATCACCCCTGGTACCCAGGGTTCTGACGGGGTTGTGGCTAGTGCAAGGGAACATTCAGGGGTTCCAAAGGGCTCATGCAGGCTACAGAATGAATGAAGAGAATGAAAGGAGAGGATAGGATAGGCCTCCTATAGACAGATGGAAAGAAAACTCAAAAGGAGGAGCTTTGGTATAGCCTACTGATGGGTTCATTTGGTAAATAGGTATTTTGAATTCAATTGCATATAAGTCTAGCCTACATATAACCTAAACTGACATAGATATGTATATAATAGCATGCATAACAGTTGTAGAGTAGTTGCTAAATACATATTGACTAGTATAGGCTATAGTAGTAGGCCTAGTGAAACACTAACCATAGTAATATCTGACAGTTTGTCCCAATTGTGAAACATTATTGCATTTTCTTTTTAAATACATTTTCAATTTGACCTTGGATCAATGCTGAAGCATTAAGACTATCGAATTAAGGTTGCAAGAGCAAAGTTTTATTCGAAATATTATTTGAAATTATATTTTCTGTTTTGGACACTTATTTTTGATGAAACAATATAAATATGATTTATTTTGAGATTCAAGTTGTCAAACTAAAAATAAATTAATAAAACCGTGTTTGTGGAATAATAGCCTGCAGCCAACTTTGTATTTGGCTATAGGCCACTCTGGCATGCACAATTATGTTGACATGTTTTACAATCAACATAGGCGTACATTTATTTTCCAATAGTCCTATGTTAATATGTCATTAATTCCTTGTGCTCCGTGCATTAACGGCGTTTTAAACAAGTCCAAACAAGTAATCGCGTTACTGACTTCGCACGCACAGGCCTGAACCATGACGCAAAGGATAGAGACTAGAGCTCCCTATCCTCATAGCAGAAAGAAAATAAATATAATAGCCTACTAAAGGTCGTTTTGTTGATATTGATTACATTTCGAAAGCTTCCGGACCAAAACAAAGACCAATGTTTATTGGAACGGCATGGCTACTATTTGAAAGGACATTGGACATAGGCTATTTGTCGATTTTTTTATATGATAGAAAATTCCCTAATATTTTATATAATTGAATACATTATGAGCATATGCATATTTATATTATTTCAAATAAAAAGTGTGAAGCAAGGAATATAATTACATTTTAAATCATGTAAGACTATTATGTTATTTTGTATATGTTACAGGCTCAACATTGGTCTGATATGTTATCGTAATTGAACATTTAAATAGGATATTCTTTATGTAATATTCACGAGTGAACACGAGCGGCCTATAAGCAGGCAAAATGATGAGCAGCAAAAACAACAATGAAGTGAATTGACTAGTGGGAACTTTTGGTTACAAGTATGAACCGTTGTAGGAAAGGTATCCTATATGGAAATAGCATAGGCCTATATGTAGCACAGGCCTATGTCTAAATAGCATATACTGTATATTTCGACTGTGCACAGCCTATGGCCTAAAATAGCAGGTAGGCCTGTTTGAATGAGGCTGGACTAGACTACCGACCAACATGACTGGCATGCTCTATCACCCAACACAAATACAAAACCCCTGATCAACACTGCTTTTTACATTTATGACTATTTTCACAGAAACACTATTCAGGAATAAGGGTGTCCTTTTTGGATTTTACCCTTACAAAAAGGATAAATGGGACCACATTAATGACTTTTATGACTATTTACACAGAAACACCTACTATCCAGGAGTGAGGGTGTCTTTTCGGATTTTACCCTCACAAAATGTTAAATGGGACCACAAAAATGCCAATGTCAAATCAAACAATCCAGATGTTTTTGTCCAAAACTGATAATTTCAAACCAGTAAGGAGAATGTGGAATAGAAACAGATAATCTATCATTAGAAATAACAAAAAAATACCCAAACTCCACTGAATAAAAACAATAGCATCACTTATGAGTCTAGTCCCTAAGGCCTCTGATATCTGCTGGGAGTGCAAGCGAGCGGACCCATGCAGTCTGGTGGCTGCTACCAGCTCTCACAGTCTCAGATCAGAGGTTCATCCATGTTTCTCAAACATCAAATTTCGAAGTTGTTCCAACCTTCAAATTTCGAAGTGTTTAAGGTTAAGTTTAGGCATTAACTCTGAATGGTGAAGGTAGGGGTTAAGGTCTAGGATAGGCTTAAAACAAAAATATCAAAAACAACTTTCTATTGTTGGATTAGAAGTTGTATCCTTTGCAATCAGAGGAGGATGCTCATGTCCATATGCCATGCACACATTGACCTAAAAATATAGATTTTTATTTTAAGACCTATAGCCTACTTTTGAACTCTTAATTTTCAAATGTCCTATCAAAACATGACTGCTAGCTGGTATATAGGCCTAATCTCTTTATACTGATGTTTTAATTCCTCCTGTGCAGGGCGTGAGTCGATCCTGCCATGAAAGGAAGAGCTTGAGGTTCAAATCGAGTCATGATTAATGGAGCACTTGCTGTTTTGTGACAGCTTGAAACTCATCAAATTCATACCAATCTTTTGTTATGCCACTTTACAACAGCAGATAACAAAATATACATGGTTGCAATCCAAAAGATAGAATAATAAAGTCAGGTGGATGTGAGTTTTGGTTCATTTTCATATAATTTTCATATATTTATTTTTCTCTGTTGAACCTATTGAAATTAGGAACAACAGAGGTGTTGTTAGTACCAGCCCACATGTATCAAAATAACACACACTGAACCTAATCAACATTTGGGAGGCTAAGCACAGTAAGCCTAGGGCAGTTCGTTGCCTGTTGAAACACACTACATTTGTGTGTGTGTGTGTGTGTGTGTGTGTGTGTGTGTGTGTGTGTGTGTGTGTGTGTGTGTGTGTGTGTGTGTGTGTGTGTGTGTGTGTGTGTGTGTGTGTGTGTGTGTGTGTGTGTGTGTGTGTGTGTGTGTGTATGTTTCAGCTCCTGACTTTATTAGTGACTTTATACACTCCAGTCATTATGACAGACCCTTCTTGCGTAATAATGACACCTTATGAATTACCACAACATATTTATATTTCTCTGTAGGTCATTTATTGGACATATAGTGTATTTGGAATGTATTCAGACCCCTTGACTTTTTCCACATTTTGTTACATTACAAACTTATTCTAAAATTTTTTTTATTTTTTTTCACCAATCTACACACAATACCCCATAATGCTAAAGCAAAAACGGGTTTTTAGACATTTTTGCAAATTTATAGTAAAAAAAAAACAGAAACACAACATTTACATAAGTATTCAGACCCTTTCCTCAGTACTTTGTTGAAGAACCTTTGGCAGCGATTACAGCCTCACATTTTCTTGGGTATGATAATTCAAGTTTGGCACACCTGTATTTGGAATGTCTCTCCCATTCTTCTCTGCAGATACTCCCAAGCTCTGTCAGGTTGGATGGGGAGCGACGATGCACAGTTATTTTCATGTCTCTCCAGAGATGTTCGATCGGGTTCAAGTCCGGGCTCTGGCTGGGCCACTCAAGGACGTTCAGAGACTTGTCCCGAAGCCGCACCTGCGTTGTCTTGGCTGTGTGCTTCGGGTCGTTGTCCTGTTGGAAGGTGAACCTTCACCCCAGCCTGAGGTCCTGAGCGTTCTGGAGCAGGTTTTCATCTAGAATCTCTCTGTGCTTTGCATCATTCATCTTTCCCTCGATCCTGACTAGTCTCCCAGTCCCTGCTGCTGAAAAACATCCCCACAGCATGATGCTGTCACCACCATGCTTCACCGTAGGGATGGTGCCATGATTCCTCTAGACGTGACGCTTGGCATTCAGGCCAAAGAGTTAAATCTTAGATTCATCAGACCAGAGAATCTGGTTTCTCATGGTCTGAGAGTCCTTTAGGTACCTTTTGGCAAACTCCAAGCAGGCTGTCATGTGCCTTTTACTGAGGAGTGGCTTCCGTCTGGCCACTCTACCATAAAGGCCTGATTGGTGGAGTGCTGCAGAGATGGTTGTCCTTTTGTAAGATTCTCCCATCTCCACAGAGAAACTCTGGAGCTCTGTCAGAGTGACCATTGGGTTGGACACCTCCCTGACGAAGGCCCTTCTCCCCTGATTGCTCAGTTTGGCCAGGCGGTCAGCTCTAGGAAGAGTCTTGGTGGTTCCAAACTTCTTCCATTAAAGAATGAGGGAGGACACTGTGTTCTTGGGGACCTTCAATGCTGCAGACATTTTTTGGTACCCTTCCCCAGATCTGTGCCTCGACACAATCCTGTCTCGGAACTCTACGGAAAATTCCTTCGACCTCATGGCTTGGTTTTTGCTCAGACATGCACTGTCAACTCTGGGACCTTATATAGACAGGTGTGCCATGTATAGAAAGGTGTGCCTTTCCAATTCATGTCCAATTACATTCACATTTACATTTACGTCATTTAGCAGACGCTCTTATCCAGAGCGACTTACAAATTGGTACATTCACCTTATAGCCAGTGGGATAACCACTTTACAATATTTTTTTTTATTATATTTTTTTTTGGGGGGGGGGGGGGGGGGGGGGGGTAAGGGGGGTAGAAGGATTACTTTATCCTATCCCAGGTATTCCTTAAAGAGGTGGGGTTTCAAGTGTCTCCGGAAGGTGGTGAGTGACTCCGCTGTCCTGGCGTCGTGAGGGAGCTTGTTCCACCATTGGGGTGCCAGAGCAGCGAACAGTTTTGACTGGGCTGAGCGGGAACTGTGCTTCCGTAGAGGTAGGGGGGGCAGCAGACCAGAGGTGGATGAACGCAATGCCCGCGTTTGGGTGTAGGGACTGATCAGAGCCTGAAGGTACGGAGGTGCCGTTCCCCTCACAGCTCCGTAGGCAAGCACCATGGTCTTGTAGCAGATGCAAGCTTCAACTGGAAGCCAGTGGAGTGTGCGGAGGAGCGGGGTGACGTGAGAGAACTTGGGAAGGTTGAACACCAGACGGGCTGCGGAATTCTGGATGAGTTGTAGGGGTTTAATGGCACAGGCAGGGAGCCCAGCCAACAGCGAGTTGCAGTAATCCAGACGGGAAATGACAAGTGCCTGGATTAGGACCTGTGCCGCTTCCTGTGTAAGGCAGGGTCGTACTCTCCGAATGTTGTAGAGCATGAACCTACAGGATCGGGTCACCGCCTTGATGTTAGCAGAGAACGACAGGGTGTTGTCCAGGGTCACGCCAAGGCTCTTCGCACTCTGGGAGGAGGACACAACGGAGTTGTCAACCGTGATGGCGAGATCATGGAACGGGCAGTCCTTCCCCTGGAGGAAGAGCAGCTCCGTCTTGCCGAGGTTCAGCTTGAGGTGGTGATCCGTCATCCACACTGATATGTCTGCCAGACATGCAGAGATGCGATTCACCACCTGGTTATCAGAAGGGGGAAAGGAGAAGATTAGTTGTGTGTCGTCTGCGTAGCAATGATAGGAGAGGCCATGTGAGGATATGACAGAGCCAAGTGACTTGGTGTATAGTGAGAATAGGAGAGGGCCTAGAACTGAGCCCTGGGGGACACCAGTGGTGAGAGCACGTGGTGCGGAGACAGATTCTCGCCACGCCACTTGGTAGGAGCGACCAGTCAGGTAGGACGCAATCCAAGAGTGAGCCGCGCCGGAGATGCCCAACTCGGAGAGGGTGGAGAGGAGGATCTGATGGTTCACAGTATCAAAGGCAGCAGACAGGTCTAGAAGGACAAGAGCAGAGAAGAGAGAGTTAGCTTTAGCAGTGCGGAGAGCCTCCGAATGACCAGTCTTGAAACCTGACTGGTTTGGATCAAGAAGGTAATTCTGAGAGAGATAGCAAGAGAGTTGGCTAAAGACGGCACGCTCAAGAGTTTTGGAGAGAAAAGAAAGAAGGGATACTGGTCTGTAGTTGTTGACATCAGAGGGATCGAGTGTAGGTTTTTTGAAAAGGGGTGCAACTCTCGCTCTCTTGAAGACGGAAGGGACATAGCCAGCGGTCAAGGATGAGTTGATGAGTGAGGTGAGGTAAGGGAGAAGGTTACCGGAGATGGTCTGGAGAAGAGAGGAGGGGACAGGATCAAGCGGGCAGGTTGTTGGGCGGCCGGCCGTCACAAGTCGCAAGATTTCATCTGGAGAGAGAGGGGAGAAAGAAGTCAAAGCATAGGGTAGGGAGAAAGAAGTCAAAGCATAGGGTAGGGCAGTGTGAGCAGGACCAGCAGTGCCATTTGACTTAACAAACGAGGATCGGATGTCGTCAACCTTCTTTTCAAAATGGTTGACGAAGTCATCCACAGAGAGGGAGGGGGGGGGGGGGGAGGATTCAGCAGGGAGGAGATGGTGGCAAAGAGCTTCCTAGGTTTAGAGGCAGATGCTTGGAATTTAGAGTGGTAGAAAGTGGCTTTAGCAGCAGAAACAGAGGAAGAAAATGTAGAGAGGAGGGAGTCTAGTTTTCCTCCATTTCCGCTCAGCTGCCCGGAGCCCTGTTCTGCGAGCTCGCAATGAGTCGTCAAGCCACGGAGCAGGAGGGGAGGACCGAGCCAGCCGGGAGGATAGGGGACATAGAGAGTCAAAGGATGCAGAAAGGGAGGAGAGGAGGGTTGAGGAGGCAGAATCAGGAGATTGGAGGGAGAAGGATTGAGCAGAGGGAAG
Organism: Coregonus lavaretus; assembly: GCF_964263955.1. Lineage (NCBI taxonomy): Eukaryota > Metazoa > Chordata > Actinopteri > Salmoniformes > Salmonidae > Coregonus > Coregonus lavaretus. Next base: position 7,974,272 of record NC_139990.1, on the reverse strand, counting down.
AGATGATAGGATGGAAGAGGAGAGAGTAGCGGGAGAGAGAGAGCAAAGGTTGCGATGGCGCATTACCATATGAGTAGGGGCAGAGTGAGTAGTGTTGGAGGAGAGCGAGAGAGAAAAGGATACAAAGTAGTGGTCGGAGACATGGAGGGGAGTTGCAGTGAGATTAGTAGAAGAACAGCATCTAATAAAGATGAGGTCAAGCGTATTGCCTGCCTTATGAGTAGGGGGGGACGGTGAGAGGGTGAGGTCAAAAGAGTAGAGGAGTGGAAAGAAGGAGGCAGAGAGAAATGAGTCAAAGGTAGACGTAGGGAGGTTAAAGTCACCCAGAACTGTGAGGGGTGAGCCATCCTCAGGAAACGAACTTATCAAGGCGTCAAGCTCATTGATGAACTCTCCAAGGGAACCTGGAGGGCGATAAATGACAAGGATGTTAAGCTTGAATGGGATAGTGACTGTGACAGCATGGAATTCAAATGAGGAGATAGACAGATGGGTCAGGGGAAAAAGAGAGAATGTCCACTTGGGAGAGATGAGGATCAATCAAATGAATTTACAACAGGTGGACTCCAATCAAGTTGTAGAAACATCTCAAGGATTATCAATGAAAACAGGATGCACCTGAGCTCTATATTTCAAGTCTCATAGCAAAGGGTCTGAATACTTATGCAAATAAGGTATATATATATATATATATTTTAATTATACATTTCTAACATTTCTAAAAACCTGTTTTTGCTTTGGCATTATGGGGTATTCTGTGTAGATTGACGAGGAAACGTTTAATTTAATCAATTTTAGAATAAGGCTGTAACCTAACAAAATGTGGAAAAGGTCAAGGGGTGTGAATACTTTCCGAATGCACTGTAAGTCTCACATGAATCGAAGGACATAGGCCTGCATCTGTCCTGTAATTTCCCTGCTCAATATGGGAAGGGCATCCGGAAGGACATGACTTCCATCACACACTGTTGGCACTTGGCACATTGCAGTATTTACATTGCAATATTTACTTGTATGTGTATTGTCACAACCAAGTCACTGCCCATGTTTCTTATATTTATTTTCTAGAAGCTATTGAAATTAGGAACAATAGAGGTGCTAGCACCAGCCCACATGTATCAAAATAAAACACACTGAACCTGATCAACATTTGTTGACCTTCAATGCTGCAGACATTTTTGGTACCCTTCCCCAGATCTGCGCCTCGAAACAATCCTGTCTCGGAGCTCTACGGACAATTCCTTTGACCTCATGGCTTGGTTTTTGCTCTGACATGCACTGTCAACAATGGGACCTTATATAGACAGGTGTGCCTTTCCAAATCATGTCCAATCAATTGAATTTACCACAGGTGGACTCCAATCAAGTTGTAGAAACATCTCAAGGATTATCAATGGAAACAGGATGCACCTGAGCTCAATTTCAAGTCTCATAGCAAGGGGACTGAATACTCATGTTTCTGTTTTTGCAAAAAAAAAAAAAAAAACTGTTTTCGCTTTGTAATTATGGGGTATTTTGTGTAGATTGATGATGAAAAAATTAATTTAATCATTTTTATAATAAGGCTGCAACCTAACAAAATGTGGAAAAAGTCAAGGGGTGTGAATACTTTCCGAATGCACTGTAAGTCTCACATGAATCAAAGGACATAGGCCTGCATCTGTCCTGTAATTTCACTGCTCAATATGGGCAGGGCATCCGGAAGGACATGACTCCCATCGCAAAACTGTTGGCACTTGGCACATTGCTGTATTTACATTGCAGTATTTACATTGCAATATTTACTTGTATGTGTATTGCCACAACCAAGTCACTGCCCATGTTTCTTATATTTATTTTCTAGAAGCTATTGAAATTAGGAACAATAGAGGTGTTGGTACCAGCCCACATGTATCAAAATAACACACACTGAACCCAATCAACATTTGGGAGGCTAAGCACAAGTAAGCCTAGGGCAGGCCGTTGCTTGTTGAAACACTCTGCATTTGTGTGTGTGTGTGTGTGTGTGTGTGTGTGTGTGTGTGTGTGTGTGTGTGTGTGTGTGTGTGTGTTTCAGCTCCTGACTTTATTAGTGACTTTATACACTCCAGTCATTATGACAGACCCTTCTTGCGTAATAATGACACCTTATGAATTACCACAACATATTTATATTTCTCTGTAGGTCATTTATTGGGCAGTGCATTCGGAATGTATTCAGACCCCTTGACTTTTTCCACATTTTGTTACATTACAAATATTTCTAAAATTATTATTTTTTATTTTTTATTATCTCATCAATCTGCACACAATATCCCAGAATGCTAAAGGAAAAACTGGTTTTTAGACATTTTTGCAAATTAGAAACAAAAACAAAAATGGAAACATAACATTTACATAAGTATTATCACCCTTTACTCAGTACTTGGTCGAATAACCTTTGGCAGCGACTACAGCCTTGAGTCTTCTTGGTTATGACGCTTCAAGTTTGGCACACCTATACTTGGGGAGTTTCTACCATTCTTCTCTGCAGATACTCCCAAGCTCTGTCATTTTGGATGGGGAGCGACGATGCACAGTTATTTTCATGTCTCTCCAGAGATGTTAGATCGGGTTCAAGTCCGGGCTCTGGCTGGGCCAATCAAGTACCTTCAGAAATTTGTCCCGAAGCCACTCCTGCATTGTCTCGGCTGTGTGCTTAGGGTCTTTGTCCTGTTGGAAGGTTAACCTTCGCCCAGCCTGAGGTCCTGAGCGCTCTGGAGCAGGTTTTCATCAAGGATCTCTTTGTACTTTGCTCCGTTCATCTTTCCCTCGATCCTGACTAGTCTCCCAGTCCCTGCCGCTGAAAAACATCCCCACAGCATGATGCTGCCACCACCATGCTTCACTGTAGGGATGGTGCCAGGTTTCCTCTAGACGTGACGCTTGGCATTCAGGCCAAAGAGTTCGCTCGTGGTTTCATCAGACCAGAGAATCTGGTTTCTCATGGTCTGAGAGTCCTTTATGTGCCTTTTGGCAAACTCCAAGCGGGCTGTCGTGCCTTTTACTGAGGAGTGGCTCCGTCTGGCCACTCTACCATGAAGGCCTGATTGCTGGACTGCTGAAGAGATGGTTGTCCTTCTGGAAGGTTCTCCCATCTCCACAGAGGAACTCTGGAGCTCTGTCAGAGTGACCATCGGGTTGGTCACCTCCCTGACCAAAGCCCTTCTCCCTCGATTGCTCAGTTTGGCCGGGCGGCCAGCTCTAGGAAGAGTCTTGGTGGTTCCAAACTTCTTCCATTTAAGAATGATGGAGGCCACTTTGTTCTTGGGGACCTTCAATGCTGGAGACATTTTTTGGTACCCTTCCCCAGATCTGTGCCTCGACACAATGTGACACTCTGGCTCTATGGACGTTTATAATTGAGCCAGGGTTGTTCATTTTCATGTGTTTGGGTGTATTTCATTTGGTGGTGTTGGGGATGGGTGAGTTTCATTTTGTTTGTGTCAGGTGGTGATTGGTCGATGACTCCCAATCGGAGGTAACGAGTGTCAGCTGTCGGCTCGTTATCTCTGATTGGGAGCCATATATATTCTGTGTGTTTTCTCCTTTGTGTTGTGGGTTATTGTTTCCGTGTTGCTGTTAGTCTGTATCAGTATTTGAACTTCACGTATCGTCATTTGTTGTTTTCTTCGTGGTTGCTTTAAATAATAAAGTCATCATGTTCACTCCACGCGCTGCGTATTGGTCCGCTCCTTCAGACGATCGTGACAGAATAACCCACCACAAGAGGACCAAGCGGCGTAACAAGCGGCAACAGGACCTACCTACGCAGGATTTATGGACGCCTCCTAAGGATTTTTGGACATGGGAGGAGATTCGGGCTGGAAAGGGTCCTTGGGCACAACCGGAGGAATATCACCGCCCTCGTGAAGAGCTGGAGGCAGCTGCAGCCGAGAGGAGGTGGTATGAGGAGGAATATCACCGCCCTCGTGAAGAGCTGGAGGCAGCTGCAGCCGAGAGGAGGTGGTATGAAGAGGAAGCGCGGAGTCGAGGCTGGAAGCCCGTGGTTACTCCCCAAAAAATTTTTGGGGGGGGGCACATGGCTTGGGCGCCTGGGCAGCAGGAGGCTGCCACAGGTAGAGCTGGAGAGAAGGCTATCGGATTACGGGAGCCATTGGCGAGTAGAGGGAGGGAAGTTGTTGTGGCACGGCATGAGAGACTGAAGTGTGTTCCCAGTCTGGTCCGGTCCGTTCTTGATCCCCAGTTAAGGCCAGTGGTGGGTGTTCCCGGTACGGACCGGTCTGTTCCTACTCCACGCACCAGGTCCACGATGTGCGTCGCCAGCCCGGCCCGGCCTGTTCCGGCCACTCGCACCAGGGATAAGGTGCGCGTCGCCAGCCCAGCTCGGCCTGTTCCTGCTCCACGCACGAATCCTACGGGGTGCGTCACCAGTCGGCCAGAGTCTGCCGTCTGCCCAACGGCGCCTGAACTGGCCGTCTGCCCAACGGCGCCTGAACTGCCCGTCGGCCCTATGGCGTCTGAACTGCCCGTCTGTCAAGCGCTGCATAAGCCGCCCGTCTGTACTGAGCCTGCAAAGCCGCCCGTCTGCCATGAGCCTTCAGAGCCGTCCGCCAGACAGGAGCCGCTAGTGCCTTCCGCCAGACAGGAGCCGCTAGAGCCTTCCGCCAGACAGAATCATACACCTGCTATGGAATCAGCAGGAGCCGACGCAACCCATACTAGACTGGAAGCTCAGGTTCGGGACCAGAAAGAGCAGCTCCTGCAGATGGGAGCCGCCCTGCTGGAGGTGATGACTGCAATCCGAGGCTGGGGTCCGCCTCCACCGCCAGCCTCCCAGCCAGCACCATCAGCCAGCCATGAGCAGCCAGATCTGTCAACCAGCCATGAGCAGCCAGATCCGTCAGCCAGCCATGAGCAGCCAGACCCGTCAGCCAGCCATGAGCAGCCAGATCCGTCAGCCAGCCATGAGCAGCCAGACCCGTCAGCCAGCCATGAGCAGCCAGATCCGTCAGCCAGCCATGAGCAGCCAGATCCGTCAGCCAGCCATGAGCAGCCAGATCCGTCAGCCAGCCATGAGCAGCCAGATCCGTCAGCCAGCCATGAGCAGCCAGATCCGTCAGCCAGCCATGAGCAGCCAGATCCGTCAGCCAGCCATGAGCAGCCAGATCCGTCAGCCAGCCATGAGCAGCCAGACCCGTCAGCCAGCCATGAGCAGCCAGATCCGTCAGCCAGCCATGAGCAGCCAGATCCGTCAGCCAGCCATGAGCAGCCAGATCCGTCAGCCAGCCATGAGCAGCCAGATCCGTCAGTCAGCCATGAGCAGCCAGATCCGTCAGCCAGCCAGGATCCGCCAGAGCCGTCCAGCCAGGATCCGCCAGAGCCGTCCAGCCAGGATCCGCCAGAGCCGTCCAGCCAGGATCCGCCAGAGCCGTCCAGCCAGGATCCGCCAGAGCCGTCCAGCCAGGATCCGCCAGAGCCGTCCCGCCAGGATCCGCCAGAGCCGTCCAGCCTGGATCCGCCAGAGCCGTCCCGCCAGGATCCGCCAGAGCCGTCCCGCCAGGATCCGCCAGAGCCGTCACGCCAGGATCCGCCAGAGCCAGCCAGCCAGGATCCTCCATCTAGTCAGGTGCTGCCCCTTAGCCCGGTGCTGCCCCTTAGTCCGGTGCTGCCCCTTAGTCCGGTGCTGCCCTTTAGCCCGGTGCTGCCCCTTAGTCCGGTGCTGCCCCTGAGTCCGGTGCCGCCCCTTAGCCCGGTGCCGCCCCGTAGTCCGGTACTGCCCCTTAGCCCGGTGCTGCCCCTTAGTCCTGTACTGCCCTTTAGTCCGGTACTGCCCCGTAGTCCGGTGCTGCCCCTTGTCCCGGTGCTGCCCCTTATCCCGGTGCTGCCCCTTATCCCGGTGCTGCCCCTTAGGCCGATGCTGCCCCTTAGTCCGGGGTTGCCCCTTAGTCCAGGTGGGGTTAGGTGGAGGGTGGTCATTGGGAGGAGGCTACCGAAGCAGGTTGTGACTGTGGTGGGGTGGGGATCACGACCGGGGCCAGAGCCGCCACCATGGACAGACGCCCACCCAGACCCTCCCCTAGTCCTGATGTTGGTGCGCCCGGAGTTCGCACCTTTAGGGGGGGGTACTGTGACACTCTGGCTCTATGGACGTTTATAATTGAGCCAGGGTTGTTCATTTTCATGTGTTTGGGTGTATTTCATTTGGTGGTGTTGGGGATGGGTGAGTTTCATTTTGTTTGTGTCAGGTGGTGATTGGTCGATGACTCCCAATCGGAGGTAACGAGTGTCAGCTGTCGGCTCGTTATCTCTGATTGGGAGCCATATATATTCTGTGTGTTTTCTCCTTTGTGTTGTGGGTTATTGTTACCGTGTTGCTGTTAGTCTGTATCAGTATTTGAACGTCACGTATCGTCATTTGTTGTTTTCTTCGTGGTTGCTTTAAATAATAAAGTCATCATGTTCACTCCACGCGCTGCGTATTGGTCCGCTCCTTCAGACGATCGTGACACACAATCCTGTCTCGGAACTCTACGGAAAATTTCTTCGACCTCATGGCTTGGTTTTTGCTCTGACATGCACAGTCAACTATGGGACCTTATATAGACAGGTGTGCCTTTCTAAAAAAAAAAGTATTTTATCAACTTTAGAATAAGGCTGTAACGTAACAAAATGTGGAAAAAGTCAAGGGGTGTGAATACTTTCCGAATGCACTGTAAGTCTCACATGAATCAAAGGACATAGGCCTGCATCTGTCCTGTAATTTCACTGCTCAATATGGGCAGGGCATCCGGAAGGACATGACTCCCATCGCAAACTGTTGGCACTTGGCACATTGCTGTATTTACATTGCAGTATTTACATTGCAATATTTACTTGTATGTGTATTGCCACAACCAATTCACTGCCCATGTTTCTTATATTTATTTTCTAGAAGCTATTGAAATTAGGAACAATAGAGGTGTTAGTACCAGCCCACATGTATCAAAATAACACACACTGTGTGTGTGTGTGGTGTGTGTGTGTGTGTGTGTGGTGTGTGTGTGTGTGGTGTGTGTGTGTGTGTGTGTGTGTGCGTGTGCGTGCGTGTGTGTGTGTGTGTGTGTGTGTGTGTGTGTGTGTGTGTGTGTGTGTGTGTTTGTGTTTCAGCTCCTGACTTTATTAGTGACTTTATACACTCCAGTCATTATGATAGACCCTTCTTGCGTAATAATGACACCTTATGAATTGCCACAACATATTTATGTTTCTCTGTAGGTAATTTATTAAACACATGACTCCCATTGCACACCGTTGGCACTTGGCACATTGGAGTATTTATGTTGCAATATTTACATTGCAATATTTACTCGTATGTGTATTGCCACAACCAAGTCACTGCTCATTTTCAACCTTGGATCTGGAGCATCCTTTCTGATGCGTCTTTACCCAGAACTCTGTCATCAGATCGAGATGACACACCTCTCTGGTACGTTGAGGAGATTGACAGACACACCGACAATGACAGGGCCAAAGGGGCGCATTTGTGTCAATATCATCCTCTTGATGTTTTAATCAATGGCCTTTCTTTTTGTCCATTCAATAAACCAACAGCTCGATAAGGTTGTCATCGCGATTGACAATGACGTTAGCACTCTCATCCCCTCCGTGGATAAACATGCCTTTATTATGCCAATAATGCTTACCCCATGAGACGGGGGTAATGCGATCACTGCTGCATGCATTGAGAGCGTTTTAGTGGAACGCGTAAAGCCCTATGCTGGAGACATACTGGCGTTGGACTTTGGACATGAAAAACCTTCCCACTGAGCACACGTTGAATGAATCAACGTTGTTTGCAAGTCATTTCAATTCAATGACGTTGAACCAACGTGGATTAGAAGTTGAATTGACGTCTGTGCCGAGTGGGTTAACCTACACTCTTTGAAAAAAAGGTTATAGATCGAACCAAAAAGGGTTCTATTTTTACTTCATATATGGCACACCTTAAGGTTCTATATAGATCCGAAATTGGTTCCATATCCAAGGGTTTTATATGGTTCCAATGTTGCTTCAGTGAAGAAGCACCCCTTGTGTTCTGATCAAAGAATCAAAAATATAAATAAAGAGTTCTATGGAGAACCTTTAGGGGTGCCATATATGAAGCAAGCAATAGAACCCTTTCTGGTTCTATCCACAACCATTTTTTCTAAGAATGTATTGTAGTGTAGCCCATTCTTATGGTCAGGTCATTCTCGTAGGTTTATAAACTTGCAATGCTCGTATATAAGAATAGCACTATTGTAACAGCCTCTATGGGCCCTTAGGTCTTACTTTCCACAGGCTTAGCTAGGTAGTTAACTAGCTAGCTGGCTATGCAATAATTTGAAAGATGCATCAATTTAGCACTGGCTTTTTTCCACCTACCCTGATAACCTGGTCTCAGAGCATTTCGTAATATTCTGTACATAAATCCGAGACTCATTTAGTATGATATGTTACATTTCGTATGGTATGTATTAATTTGTGGATGTCCATCACCCATTTCGTATGATATGTTACAAATTACAATTCGTATTCTATGTTACAAAATTGAAAAATTTACAATATGTTAAGAATTTGCTAAATGTACATTATATTACACATTTGCTACATGTATGATATGTTACAAATTCTGGCTAGGTGACTAGAGTTAGCTAGGCTAGGGGTTAGGGTTAGGGTTAGGGGTTAGGATTAAGTTAAGGAGCTAGGTTAAAGGGTTAAAGTTAGGATTAGGGTTAGGGGCAGGTTAGCTAAAAGGGTTACAGTTAGGGTTAGGGGAAGGGTTAGCTAAAAGTGTTAATGTTAGAGTTAGGGGAAGGGTTAGCTAACATGCTAAGTAGCTAAAAAGTAGTAAGTAGTTGAAAAGTTGCTAATTATCTAAAATGCTGAAGTTGTCCATGATGAGATTCAAACTCGCAACCTTTGGGTTGCTAGACATTCATGTTGTATGCCCACCCAGCCACCCTGACCAACTACTGTACTTTCATTTTTGCCTTAAGGAACCATCTGTCTTATGTAACCATACCAAACTTAACATATCTTTCTAATCAGAATTACATTTACTATGCTACGTCTAGTCTATGAGACCAGGCTGACCCTGGTTTCATGAAAGATGTGGACTGCGGTGTGAGGGGTTGAGAGAGGCCCACCTCGTAGGGGACTATTTCCTGACTACTGCCGAGGTGTGGTGGTCTTTCTTGCGCTTATAGCTGCCAAGCATCACCCAGATGAGTGCTACACTTCAGTAGTGGACTATCCAGCCTACCTACAGAGGAGGAGGAGGAGGAGGAGGAGGAGACAACGAACGAGGTGCCTGATGAAGAGCTCTGAGTCTGGGCCTGTCTAAGTAACTGGTGCTGCTCCTTCTCTGTGCCATCGAAGCTCCCTCCACTTAAGCTACTGCCCAGCCTTTCTGAACTGCCTACGTGAACAACATGTTATCATTTGAATCTGTGGAAGACCATCGCCCAAGACCTCCCAGATCTCTACATTTGTTTTGTTTGTTTTTACAGCATCTTTAAGATTATCTTTGTAATGAAAAACTATATAAATAATAATAATAATAATAATTATTATTATTATTATTGTATTGATGAGAGATCCAAATTTGAACACTTGGTTATAGATGGCGAGACAAACGGCCTGCATCGTTTGCGCCACAATAAACATATGTCATAGAGGCAAAAGCACTTTAATACACATATTCTGACCCGTAAACGACGTACTGTGTTCTGCTCTAATAAATAGTAACAGACACAAGCATATAATACATGTCATAATCAACCTCCTAACTGATAAAACTCAGCGTCTAATCAAGTATAGCCTACATGAAATGTATATAGTATGTATAAGCTGGAAGTAGAGGCCTAAGCGTTGTTGTTCACTAGTTTACTCCAATTAGGGAAGGGGTGGTGGGATTGGAAAGTAAAAAAGGGAAATATATAAATATTTTTAAAGATATGTATATATGTATATGTATTTATATGTATGTGTGTGTATATGTATGTGTATGTATATATATATATATATATATATATATATATATATTTGCGAGAGAAAAAACATATGGGGGATTGGAAGTGATGCAGACAATTACATTGATGGAAGTTACAATCTATCTGCAATATTAAAGCTGAAAAATAGAACAATTTTAGTATGGCCTACATGAAAGCGTGGCACATCATGCAAACCTAACACAATACATTCAGATTGACACTCACAACACTAGGATAGTAGGCTACAAACACAGGCCAGAAACACAGGCCAGAAACACAGGCCAGAAACACAGGCCAGAAACACAGGTTAGAAACACAGGTTAGAAACACAGGCCAGAAACACAGGCCAGAAACACAGGCCAGAAACACAGGTTAGAAACACAGGCCAGAAACACAGGACAGAAACACATGTTAGAAAACACAGGCCAGAAACACAGGCCAGAAACACAGGCCAGAAACACAGGCCAGAAACACAGGTTAGAACATGATTCAGTAGGTATTCTAAGAATATACCAGCAGTGATTCCATTTTGACACTCACAACACTAGGATAGTAGGCTACAAACACAGGCCAGAAACACAGGCCAGAAACACAGGCCAGAAACACATGCCAGAAAAACAGGTTAGAAACACAGGTTAGAAACACAGGCCAGAAACACAGGCCAGAAACACAGGCCAGAAACACAGGCCAGAAACACAGGTTAGAAACACAGGCCAGAAACACAGGCCAGAAACACAGGTTAGAAACACAGGCCAGAAACACAGGCCAGAAACACAGGCCAGAAACACAGGCCAGAAACACAGGCCAGAAACACAGGTTAGAACATGATTCAGTAGGTATTCTAAGAATATACCAGCAGTGATTCCATATGAGTTCTCCTCGCTGATTGCGACGTAAAACACAACTTCAAGTGCAACCAACTGTCTGTGTCAGTGATGCATTTTTCGATGAATCAATTTGGTACACAGGTATTTGTTTCATCCAGGTCGTTACATAACAATGGTAAATACCTCATCTCCAAATTCAGTGATTCAGTAGGTGGTCGTCTTTCAGTTCTACAAAAACAAAATAGCATGCAGTACAGTAAACACTACAGTAATACAGTATACATGATAAACATGTTACAATAGTATAGCTCCCAATTTCATACAGTAATACATGGAATCTACAGTCTTTACTGTGCTTTATGTTGTACTACTGTCAAGTAGTAGATAGGTCCGATGTCTGCAGTACATACCTATTCTCATTTTGGAACGTCCGGATAATGGATGCTAAAATGAGGCGGCACAGATTGGGCTGCACTCTCTGCCCAGCCTCTCTCAAGGTCAAACCATGGTTGACCACATGGTCCACCACAGTCGCCCAAATTTCATCAGAGATTACTCTCCCTGTTCTTGGTCTTCCCCCACCTCCACCTCTACTCCCACCTCTCCCCCCACCTCCACCTCCACCTCTCCCTGCTAAGTTTTCTTCCATTGTTCTCCAAACACAGGAGTACTCACCTGTGGCCTTTTTATCCATACCAATGGTCTGATTGCAAAGTGAAAATTTACACAATTAGTGTTCGCACATGTGAAGAGTGAAAGTGATCAATTGGTAATTGAGTTTAGCTTGTTGAACAGTGTTGCTTTTCATTTGCACACAAGAGATTTTAGTAGTGAAGGTTGTGCCAAAGGTAGAGAATTGTGTGTTGTGTTTTGCCAAATGTTTGTTATAGAATTGCAATCTGAGTGTAAAGCAAAACATGTGCCAGTAGTACTGCAGATTTGGTGTCTGGTTCTGCTAAATAGGTTACAGGTTTGGGTCATTGTGCCTCATGGGTCAGTTTTAGTGTGTAAACAATTGGGAAAAACTGTAATTATTCAAATCGACACAAACATTTAAATGATGTCTGATAGTACATTTGTTAAAAGTAAAGAGCATTACAAACCAGAAACATGGCGATAAGACAGATATTGTGCACTTCTCGCCAGCTGTTATACTTCAGTCCCAAGGCTGTGTTACTACCGCCCCATCGGCAGGTACAAAAGGAACATTCCGGTAGTTCTGTTCTCGGTCTATTTAATTTGAACTCATTTACCCTAGAAATGAAATGACAGTTTCTAATGGTAGAGGACATATATAAGTTGTTTGTCAAGCTGCAAGCCTACTAGAAGGTAATAGTTGCTCACGTAGCCCCAAGTGGACGGTATAGCTTCCACATTTCGCCCGGTCCAAACGTAATCTGGTACCTGCAGAATCGGCACCTCCTGGTGTGCTCCATAAGAGAATGGGCTGAAATTTCAACACCATAGATCAGCGGTAGGCAACCCTGGTCCTGGAGTGCTGCAGGCACTTCATGTTTTTGATTTAACCGACCTGGAAGACCAGGTGTGTTGAATTTAGGCAATCACTGAACTGATCAATTAGCTAAGTAGCTCAGAGTGGTGCCTAGTTGGGACTAAATTCTGCAGTACCTGCGGCACTCCAGGAACAGGGTTGCCTACCCCTGCCATAGATTAACCACGTAGCCTGGACAATAGTCCAATCTCACTGTCTCAGTATCTCCCAAGTAGTGCATACGTTTTTATATTTACTCTGTTAGAATTAATTTAACCTATCCGGGTTAGGACGTGTATATCATATTTGGTATATGTAGACCATTGGTGCCACAAGGCAGGGGTTCTTCAGCTGGAGGAGTATGGGTCAACCCCAGAGGACACTGTTGAAAAGGTGGGAGATGGGGTAGAAGGGGCAGAGAGGGACTTCTCAGACTCGGCATCATCTGCTTTCACCAGGCAGCTATCCCCTGGGTCTGACGCAGGGGCTTTGTTGGGCAGCAGGCCTTCCTTCTTGCGCTTCTTCTGTTTCATCCGGCGATTCTGGAACCACAGTTTGACCTGAGTCTCGTTTAGCTGGAACGCTGTGGCGATCTCCACGCACTGTGCACGGGTCAGGGACTTGTTGAAGTGGAACTCCTTCTCAAGCTCGGTGAGTTGTTTGTTGGTGAAGTTGGTCCGGACGGTGGTAGGCTGCCCCCCATAGCCATACTCCCCTCATCTGCCTGTAGAGGGATGAAGGGAGAACATGAGGGCTACCTGGAGGTCAGGACTAAATAAAAGCTAAGGAAGTTGGAGAAGTGACACATTTCTCACAAGCCATAATCCTTGGCCATAGTGCGCCATGCACATACAGTATGTTTGGGTAGGTAGTGTCATGGTTTAAATCCACTTTTTGATCCCCAGAGGTTAACACAACTAAAGCTAGTTCAAATATCTATGTTCAGATGCACAACACTGTAAACATTGCCACAAGACTTTTGTGAAGTGTTCATTTTTACTCCCCTTTCATGCAAAATTGACCCATCGCTAAGCCCCGCCCTTGGTTACTGTTGCAACTTCGGAAATTCCCGGGAAATTCCCCATTAAACTAGTGGAGAAAACCCCTCACAATGATCTCAAACTCAAACTGTTTTAATACACAATTAAATTAAACACAGACTAGGTCTACTCCCTGATAATCGGGAGCCTCTCAGGTATGTTGTGGTGGACTGTCATAACAATTGCTTCACAGGAACCTGGTAAAATGAGTTTTTTTATGTGGCTAGCCACTGGGTGGCTCTGAATACACTGTGTCAGCATGCAGTCAAAGCTACTAACCACTTTTGGTGCTCTCAAATCATATCCTGATGTCGACAACAAAAAATGAGTTATATTAACTGGCCTTAACGAGCTGGCCTTAATGGCCATGTACTCTTATAATCTCCACCTGGCACAGCCAGAAGAGGACTGACCACCCCTCAGAGCCTGGTTCCTCTGACTTTCTAGGGAGTTTTTCCTAACCACCGTGCTTCTACATCTGCATTGTTTGCTGTTTGGGGTTTTAGGCTGGGTTTCTGTATAAGCACGTTACATCTGCTGATGTAAAAAGGGCTTTATAAATACATTTCAACTGAAAAATTAAATAAAATAGATTTGCTATTAACTAGCAACAAAATTCACCTAGAAATTGGACGTCCATCTATGTCCCGAGGATGTTGGGAGATGCCTTCAAAACCCGCCACTAGGGGCAAATGTGAGCGCTATTACCATGAAGTAGGCTTGGGCTTTGCTAGGGCGTTGTGGACAGGAATGGCGGATGGGCGTAAGCCTTGAGCTCCGGCTCCGGTGGCGGATGGGCGTAAGCCTTTGTTTTAACCCTATCCCAAACCTTAACCCTTAACTTAATCATTCAGAAGGAATGCCTAAATTTAACCAGCCCCTAGGTGCTTGGACCATAGCAAACCAGGGTGTCAAAGCAACTTAGAAATGTGATGTTTGGAGAAATGTAGATAAACGTCAGAATCTGAAGTCAAATTGGTCAAACTTGTTGACAATGCAACAACAGTATAATTTCAGTTTCAAGAAACACTTTAACAGGCTCTGTATTTCAGGTGTCATAGTTGCATGTACCCCTGGTGCACTGTTCAATTATTTAGCCATTTAAACAATGAATGTTTTGATGAAAACTCTGTTTTTGCCATAACCCTCCTTGTCTTCCAAGGGTTTGAAAGGTGAACTTGTTCAAGGTGTCAGACTCAATGACAGTTGCTATCCATTTGAGTGCTGCGATTGGTTGCCCCAAATTCTAGGGCGGGGCTTAGCGAAGAGTCAATTCACTTATTATGACATAATTGGAATGTTTATATACTTTGTACTCAATATTTTACACAAAGGCAAACCCCACTGGGCACAGACATCAATTCAATGTCTATTCCACATTGGTTCAACATAATTTAATTGCAAGGATGTGGAAACAACGTTGATTCAACCAGTGTGTGCCCAGTAGGACAGTTCATCACTTTTTCACAGCCAATTACACACGTCCTGGCTGGGTATTAGATGCCATCTCTTGGATTACCACTTTCTCCAACACCCCCATGCCACATATCACACCAGAGAGAAACCAGACACCATACCAAAAGCTTACCAGGCTTATGACTGGTAATTGTATATGGCCCAACGCTTTAAGAGTTATGTTCAAAACACAAGTCACAAAGGAGAGTTTGGCAAGCTTCAGAGCTGAATAACCCAGAGCTGAATGCCATGTTACTGTATCTAAGCAGCATTCGATAATGTCACTCACCATGCACATTTGGATAGGATATTTGTGGCGTCAGAATGGCTGCCATGGCATTGTGATGTTGTGCCAGAGGGCATCATAGTGCTGTCATATCTATTTGAAAC